>NW_015667382.1:54201-80956 GCF_001515625.1 Sinocyclocheilus rhinocerous
GTTTGAGAGAGGCGGGGCATAGAGGACCTACAATAATGTACAGTATTTGAAAAATAATGTGTTTTTTGAACATTAAAGCATGTCAACATATTCTGTTACACCAAATACACAAAATAATGATCTTTAAAATAGCATCATATGACCCCTTTAAAAGAAAATTCCAGGCTCAGTACAAGTTAAGCAAGAGCTTAAAAGCAGAACTGTAAATAATATTATTTCATAATAGCACTCACATTGACTTTTCTGCTAAAATTTAAGCTGTAAAATTTAAATTTAATTAATTTAAATTTAAATGATAATTTTACAGCCATTTTTAAAGGGTTTTTTGGTTTATGGCCTTAAGTTGTCACAGCAACAAAATGGTAAAATTGGATGTAACTTCTCCCAGAAAAGGTTAGCAAATAATTTTATCAAACTAAAATCATTAAAAAAAATCATTTTAACACACATTTGTGGCTATACATTTGAAACTGTAATTATTTTAACATTTACTATATGTATTGGTCTCATTCCATTCCACTGGAATTGTGAAGTTGTATCACTTCCATTGTAGGTTCCACTTTAAGCTTTGTAAATTGTAAACAAGAAACAAATTTAATGGCACAGTTTAATTAAGCTTTAATGGTAGCGAGACCAGAATATTTGTTTAATCTCCGATACTGTAATGTGCTTCTTCACCTTACTCTTTTCTTCATTGTCAAACACTGGATTCTTGGGCTTTGGCGAGGGAACGAGGGTCTTGTCCACAGGAACCACTGGGTCTTCTGCTACAATGCCTGAGAAAAAATGTGGTAAAGACTGAACAAGACAGGCTAGCAAAACTGGAACACAGAAATGAAGTAGGTGATATTCTTATAAATGTTTATATTTGTGGTGAAAGAACCTTGCTTCTTAAGCATTTGATAGGCCTCTATAATCTTTGCCTCATCTGGTAAAGCAACCGACCAGCTGTAAAGCAACTCTATTACTTTAGTCTTCACTCGTTCAGATACTCTGTCTCCTAAATACTGTAGGATAAAAAGGATAAAAAGCTTAAATAAGGTAAATGTGTTATTATGGAGACATTAAAACATTTCATGTGTTGATTTTGCTGTATTAAATAGATAGTTTACTTAAATCATCACCTTTGGTGAAACTATTTTGATGAGTTCATTTAAAAATCTAAATTTTCCAACTTCATTATGAAATCTTCTTCCACAGTTCTTCATGCAAGCTTCTAAAACCTGCAAGGATTATCTATATTTAGTTAGTCTATATTATTATTATTATTATTATTATTTTTAATTTAAGGGACAGAAGGAGATTAACTCACAGTTAGTGCTTGTAATGATTCCCAGTCTTGTGGTGACTGGATTTTATGTGCTAATAATCTGACCGAGATCTGTGGGCTGCAAGATACAGACACAATTCTCACTTGATTGATGAGAAGAAACACAAACATAGTGTCCCCATGAATAAGAAGACAGTTTCATGTACCAGTTATAAAAGGTAAACATACCCCTCAAGTTCCTTATTGATTTGGTCGCAGAACCCGATGATGTACTCCCACTCCTCCTGTCTGTTGGAAGGATTGGTGGCTTTGTCTACCAAGAAAAAAGTCACACTAACATCACAATTTTCAAATGAAAGCTACTCACCGGTTGTTACTCTTATACTTTACTCTTTTGGTTTACCATATTTATAAGAAAACAAAAGATCATAATATATTTACATTTGTGCATTTAGAAGATGTTTTTATCCCAAGAGACAGGATAGTAGTAAGTAAGCCATTTTTCAATCATAGTGTATGATTCCCAGTTTTCTTTAAAGTTTACATTTAGTAAACTGTGCAACATGCCAGTAAAGTTTAAGTTAAGTTTAAATGATTGGTTTTCTAGTTAAAAACTGAAGTTTCAGAGATAGCAAAGAAGTGTTAAGTTAAACTGTTTTAGGCAACAGCAGTTCAGAAGGAGTTTAATAAAAAATGGTAGATGACAGTTGAGCTTTCTAATCATAAAATGCGTCTGTCTCAAAACTTAGAGCTAGGTGCATAATAGACTCGTTCAAACGTTCGACCCAAATATTCTGCTGAATTGGAACGCACCTATCACACCTAAAATGCATTCTATGAAGGGTCAGTTTATATTCCGTCTAACCATCATGGCATCATGTCAGTATAAATATCACAGACACTCCAAGACATGACAAAACAACTGGTCACAAATAGCATTTGGATGTGACTGCTTATCGTAAAGACGTTACAGATTAAATTAAGTCGTATTCTTCTAATGTATTAGCACAACAACTCACTTAGCCATGACTCCAGTGACTCTCCTTCCGGATCCGCCATGATCACACAGTAGCACAGCTGACTAAAGCGAGCTACACATTCCCGTCATGTGACATTCTCGTGCTTCTGTGATGATAATTAGTGGCGTGTGGTCTTCCGAAAGGAAGCGAGGTCATGAACGAGAATGAACAAGCGCGTTCTATGATGTAAATCGCGGTGGCGGTAATTACATTGTAATTTGCAATACGTCTGCAATCATTTCTGTCAGACATTTTTTAAATGCCTTTAAAAGAAATAAGATAAGAAATTATGTTGAAACATTATTTATTCATTTATTTATTTGCTTGCTTGTTTGATTAATATATCTAATTTATCTAGCTTTTCAAAAAAAAATCTGATTATATTTTTTCAAAGATGACAAAATCAGATTTATAAACATTAAACAAAACTTACAATGCTCGGCACATAAAAAAAAAAAAAACTTAAATGTTATATTTAACTAAGGCCAAATCATGACTTAATCAAATCCATGCTGTGATAGGATTCCTTAATTCCAAATATGAAGATTGTACAAAATTTGTTCTGCTCCCATCATGAATTACCACAATTTCTATGACGATTGTACTTGTATGGACAGTCACAATTGTCCATAGGCTACCAGTTATCAGATGCTTTTGCAGACATTTTGAATGTTTAATTAGGTGTCACCTGGAAAAAGGTTGGGAACCATTGTTCTAAAAGACCACGGTGAAAGAAATACACAACTTAGCACCAGTATCACAGGTCAGATTTTGTTCATATATTGTCATCTTCAATTTTCTGCACTTTCTTTAACTATTTTGTCATCTTCAATTTTCTGCACTTTCTTCAACTTTCTACAATTCTTTTAAAGTAAATTAATTTTATTTAGTATTCACACCTTCACAACAAATGTAAAATGTTTTTTTAAAGTTAATCCTAAAATTCTTAGCTATTTTGTTTTGAACATAGTTTTATATAATACCTTCTGTTTGACATGGTACTTACTTCACAATCATCAATGTTTTGTTGTCTCCCAGTAAATTCAAGTACAAAGATCAAAAGCACATGACCTAAAAGCGTAACAGATGGAGGACCTGTAGACCTTTACTGCAGTGCTACTGATGGCTACCCAGCTTTTTTTTATCCACTGGTTTGGTCATTCTGGAGCTAATTTGACTATTCATTCAGACCTTAGAAAAATTAACAAGGACATTAACGTTTTAACTGATTTTCAAATCTGTTGACTTGGGCCTGGTGCCATTTAGTTGCACATAATTGCCATTCAAGGTGATGCAAAATGAACAAAGAACTTTGCCTGTTTGGTCCAGTTTCTTTGCCAGATCCAATTAGAGGATATTTAAAACAAGTTAACACAGTTTCCACAGACTAATTCAGATTGACAGTCCACTACCCCAGGATTTCACTCAGCCAGTTTCACGACTGTCTGATGTAGCATTACACAATAAAAGCCCTCCAAAAACTCATATATGACCAGTTTTGTCTTTGATTTTGGATAGCTCTAAAAAGGAAACTCCGTTTCCACAGACCAGTTTAAATTCAGATTAATAATCCACTACCCAGGGTGTCACTCAACCAATTTCAGGACTGTCTGATGTAGCATTACATAATAAAGCCCTCCAAAAACTCATATATAACTAGTTTTGTCTTTGATTTTGCATTACTTAATAAAAGCCCTCCAAAAACTCATAATCTACCCATTTTGCCTGTGATTTTAGATGGCTCTAAAAAGTAAACTCCCTGTTTCCACAGAGCAATTTCAATTCATACTGACAGTCCACTACCCCAGGGTACCACTGGGCCATGAAAATTGGTGAGCAGATTTTGCAAAGCTGGCCACGCCCCGGAGATCCAGGTTTGAATAGGCCAGCATAGCATCTGCACACTTGTTCTGTTTTTCGGAGCCGAATGCAGCGTCTCTCTGTGAGAAGCGTCACTCATTCACGTTTCGATTTCCTTGTCGTTGGATCTACGGCACAGGCAGCAGTCTCTCCCTTCTCATACACAGATAACTGTTGTGAGAGTACCCCTGGGTGCTTCAACTGTATAACTAAAAAACAGTATTGTACTGTATTTTTACAGTACGTTGTAATTTTGTTTCTACTGTATTTTGCTATTGTGTAATGTGTGTGTGTGTGTGTGTGTGTAGTTGGAATAGTACAGTACATACATATAGTTAGTAAAATTGTGATACAATACTTCAGAATAACATTACAAATCAAAAGGCAATCCAAACATATTTACAAAAGTATTTTTTATTAAAACATTTCAAAATATTTTAGTACTGTGTTTGCTACCCAGAGTACAGTGCATCAACAATTTACAGTCATGAAAGCATTTTAAATGTGCAAGAATATAAATGAAACAAACACATGCATCTTGAGGGCTGGATTGGGAATCACTGTCCTAAGAGAGAACTTGATTTATCTTAAAACTATCTTAAAAATGAGCAAAAATAACAAGAAGTGTTTCACAACCTTCGCCCCTAAATGTAGGGCATGTGGGTGGTGGCAAACAGGCCACTGACCCTCTCTGTGAAGTCCTCCATTTAAACATAATTTTGGACTGAATGAAGCTGTTGACATGCAGGGTCGATGGCCATCACTCTGCACCACCGTCCTGATCTTCTGCTCACTCGCTGTCTGCCAGTACATTTCTTCCCATCATTGGTAAAACTGAAACACAATCATGAAACACACACACAAAGACAAAACCTGTTATCCACATCACCAATAAAGATGAACAGACAGCATGAGGAAAACAGTGAATGAAAATTCCGTAGCATAGATGAAAAATAAATACATAAATAAATGAATACAGTTTAATTCAAAAGTTTACATACACCTTGCAGAATCTGCAAAATGTTAATTATTTGAACATAATAAGAGGGATCATACAAAATGCATGTTGTTGTTTATTTAGATACTGACCTGAATAAGATATTTCACATAAAAGATGTTTACATATAGTCCACAAGAGAAAATAATAGTTGAATGAAAGTTCAAACGCTCACTGATGCTCCAGAAGGAAAAACGATGATTACGAGCCGGGGGTGAAAACTTTTTGAATTTGAAGATCAGGGTAAATTTAACTTATGTTGTCTTCTGGGAAACATGTAAGTATCTTCTGTAGCTTCTGAAGGGCAGTACTAAATGAAAAAAAATATGATATTTAGGCAAAATAAGAAAAATGTACACATCTCCATTCTGTTCAAAAGTTTTCACCCCCAGCCTCTTAATGGATGGTTTTTCCTTCTGGAGCATCAGTGAGCGTTTGAACCTTCTGTAATAGTTACATATGAGTACCTCAGTTGTCCTCAGTGTGAAAAGATGGATCTCAAAATCATACAGTCATTGTTGGAAAGGGTTCAAATACACAAAAGCAGCTGTGGATCATTCAGGCAACAACACACTATTAAGAATCAATAAGTGCATGTAAACTTTTGAATGGGGTCATTTTTATAAATTCAACAATTATTTTCTCTTGTGGACTATGTAAACATCTTTTATGTGAAATATCTTATTCAGGTCAGTACTAAATAAACAATAACATGCATTTTGTATGATCCCTCTTATTTTGATAAAATAATTAAAATTTTTGCAGATTCTGCAATGTGTATGTAAACTTTTGACTTCAACTGTAAATAAAAATGTAATTAATTTATATAATACTTACAAAAAACTGCCTTGTGACAGCAGTGCCCTTCCCCGGGTGCAGAGACAAGTGGACCACACTGTAGAGCTGCAAAAAATCAAGTAAATTTGATTCAATAATGTGTTAGCCTACTTGTTGACAATGTATGGGCTAAAATCACATAGTCTGTGTTGCCTATAACGTTACATGTGTATTTCATACACTCCAACAATACATCAAAGGTATTAAAAAAAAATCCTATTATGCTTGACATTGCTGAAGATTTTGGCATGCATTTTACTTGTTTTTGTTGTCTGATAGATCATTAGTAACTGATAAAAGTAATTGACCACTAATCATATTTTTATTATCATAATCATTTTTATCAATCACCATCCCACATAGCAAACGGACTTGGCCCAAATGTGGCCTCATAATGGCACTGCTGGCCTGTTGCCGGCACTGGCATGCATCATGTCAGCCGACTATGGGCCATGCGTGGCAATGATGGCACTGCATGCATGACGGCAGACTACATTTGGGCCGATTGTGGATGGGAGGTGTGTGGCCCAGATCAGTGTAGCGATTATGGGCCATACTTTATGTACTGGACAATTATAAGTATTTAGACCTGCTACTATATATTCAAGGCAAGATTTTTAATTCTCTCTCTCTCTCTCTGAAACATATGTAATGATTTTAATAATTAATAATAATAATATTGATTGATTTATATATGAGTCAGTGAAAAAAAGCTATGTCCAGATTATAAAAATTAGAAATAATTAATAAATATAGTAGGCACATTTAGTTTTCAGCAATGTTCACAAAATTCAATAATCAATAAAAAATTCCAAAATCCATTTGACCGGAACAAAATATAAATTTTCATAACAAGGTATTTGAGTTTGAATTAGTTTAGGAAGTATTATTAAAGGGGTCATATGATGCTGCTAAAAACATTATTTTGTGTATTTGGTGTAATGAAATGTGTTTATGCAGTTTAAAGTTAAAAAAACATATTATTTTCCACATACTGTACATTATTGTTTCTCCTCTATGCCCCGCCTTTTTGAAACGCGTCGATTTTTACAAAGCTCATCGGTCTGAAAAGCAAGGTGTGCTCTGATTGGCCAGCTATCCAGTGCGTTGTGATTGGCCGAATACCTCAAGCGTGAGACGGAAATGTTACGCCCCTCACATAGATTTGAGACTTTAGTCTTTACAACTTTACAGATCTTCTTTATGCACCAAGAGCTTGTAACACTCCAAAGAGAAAGGAAAAAATGAAATCGCATCATATGACCCCTTTAATTTATTTTTATTTTGTTTTTATAAATGTATAAAAAAAAAAACGAATTCATATCCACGTTTTCCATACTTTTTAGTTTAAGCACCACAAAATCATGTTAAAAACTTGCCCAGAATTCTAAATATATATATTTTTTCTAAATACCAGTTTATTTGAAAATATGTAAAGTTACAACTGGGCGGTCAATTATTGTTTATTTTGGCGCGATCTCTACGGTAACAGCAGCTTTTCTGGTTGGTGGATGAGGTTCACGTGATACAGCGTCGGTTGAAATTTGTTTTCTCCCGCTGAAGGGTGAAGACATCTGTCAAGACAACCACTGTTCAGGTAAGTGAAGTTATCTTGTGTACGACCTAACCTTAGATGTAAATTACATCTAATTTGCATGATGTAATAGATACTGCAGATATGCAACCACATGCCAGATTTGATTCTACATGACTGATGCAAAATGCTAACAAAATAACAAATTGCTTTCTTATTGTTTTATTTATGTGTACAAACAGGGTTTAAAACTTTTTCATTCACCAGCCAAGTTGGTTACTAAATATTTAAGTTATTACAGGCCATTCAGAACGTCTACTAGCTAAAACAAAAATATCAGAAATATCCCGATTATCAAAGTCACAGATTAGATTTAGATATAATTAAATCTGATTATACAACCATTGAATCACTAGGTTCCGAAACAACAGGCCGAGCTGTACTTCACTTCCTGAGGACAGTCCTAAATAGGATCACTTTCTCCGTCACACATACAAACATTCTGATGTGTTAATTTGATTTAAGTAATTGTTTTAATTTGCTCTCTGTTTGTTGAGAGTAAAATTACATTATAATTTGTTTAAATTTCAGTGCTAGATTCATTCAGATTAATTTAGTTATAATTGAAACATTTTGTACATTGTTGGCAGTTCAGGCAACTAAATATATATAACTGTCATATATTTTTTTGGCTTGTGCATTATTGTTAAATAAACTAATTTTGAGAATTTAATATTTTTGTGACTCATTTGTTCACATGGTTTGGGTAAGTTTAGGCTGGGTTATGGCTCAGTTTTGGGGTTTCTGGTTAAAGGGTGGTGTTGATATGGTTAACTTATGGCTGAGAATTGGTACCAATAATAAAACCTGTTTTGGCCCAGTTCAGGGCCAGTTAAGGGTGATTAACTGGCTGAGATTCGGGCCGGTTATGGCCCATGTGTGGCCCTTGTCTTTAATCCAGTTCTGGGCCACTTCAGGGCCGTCATTCTTTGCGGTATGTGGGCCGAGGGAAAAGTGATTGTGTGGCCCGGAGCTGGGCCAGAAAACATTTGCTATGTGGGATGCTATAGACCTGGACTCCCACCTAAATAGTTAATAACCTGGCTGGCACCAATATCTCTGACCCCAAACCACCCATTTACATCGCAAGTGGAACTGTATTTCTCAACCATGTCTAAGTAAGTGATTTACCATGTCTAAGTAATTAAAGATGTCCAGTAGTTATTGACCGTGACCGCGACCGCTGCCGTCAGTTGTGAAGCGGACTGCAAATATAGCCTAAGTTATATATTTTTGCGCACCAATGCATGTCTAAAAAGTGCTCGTTTTTGTCAGTGACAGGCTCGAATCAACATTATAAAAGGGATTCCTAGAGAGATAGATAATTGTTTTATCGTAATATCCCTTTTTTTAAACTCAAACGGCCTTTATCAATCTCCTCAAACCCAGCAAACTCCATTGACAAACATGGTAATTTTACCTTGCTTCGTTCAAACTTGACAGAAACAAAATAAAACACCAAAACGGTCTGAGTTTGTCTTTCCGCAGTTCCAACTATCATCGACACTAGTTTTGGTCGAAATAAACCCTAAGCTAATTCACTAGATGTGAAAATGTCGGGAGAGCAGCGGATGAAAGAGCGCATAACTTAACTCACGGAGTTTCGACTACAGCTTTGAGGGAGGAGATTATAACGTTCGCTGGCTAAACTTGCGGCTTCATACCACACTAAAAATAATGTAAGCTAGAATAAAAACATATAACAATAAAATTAACTTACCGAACATGCATAAATCCTCTGTTCTGCTTCTCTCTCCGGTCAGCTGCAGATTTGTTGTCTGTGATGTGACGTCAGGTGGTGCGCTATTTACAGTAATCCTGTATTATTGCCAGGTGTATTACAGTCAGGCTACAGCAAGGTTACAGCAACACTAAAATATACTGTAAAATATTCCCGCCAAGTCAAAATTACCCAGAATGCAATATAAATGACAGTATTTTACTGTAATTAATAAATGTGGTATTGTGCTGTAGGTTTTTACAGTAGTGTGCTGCTAAATCTACAGCGATTTCTAACAGTGCACCTGCAGTTGGAATTGTTGCTCAGACCACAGTTATCAGATGCTTTTTCAAAAACATCAAAGATATTCACATACTTGGAGTTTATTTAACAAAAGCTGAACAGAGCAAGCCATTTTTTAGTCAAGACAATTCAGAAAGATCAGGAGATCCACGCTTTAGTCTTGACAACTTAGCAGTCTGACACAATGTTTTCTGATGAGGGCAAATATCTGTACCTTGTTGTAACGGACAGTGGTGTTTATTTAGTCATTTATTAGATGCTTTTATCCAAAGCGACTTACAAATGAGGACAACAGAAGCAATCAATTGTAGTATTAAAACAACTAAAAACAGATCCAAAACTAAAAGCTAAAACTTTATAAATACTACCTATACACATTTTAAAATAAAGAGATTAAATAAAAATGACAAATGCATACAACAAAATTTCAAAACTTAACATTTAAATGAAAAACAAAAAATAAAGCTAAAAACAATTCAAAATATTAAAGAACAAAAGGTATAAGAGTATAATAATGATTCTAACATAACACTAAGCCAAACACCAAAAAAATAACTACATATGTGTCTTTTGTGTGGCTCCCTTACCTGACACAGAAGTACAAAATGTGTAGGGTTTCCCCAGGACCAGGATTATGAACCACTGCACTATATGATCGAAATTTTCAGTTTTTGATATATATATATATATATATATATTTAGTCTTGAGCCTCCACTAGCAGAAGATGAAAGGAAGAAAGGAAGATCAAAGGAAGCTGATGCTCATTTGCAGTGTTATACCAGCACTGAAGTTAATGTTTCTGAAGGAGGTCCTGACAAAACCTAGCACTGACAGGAAAAGATACCACATATATGTTTTCTATCAAAGGTGACATTTACCTTTGCACAGCAAAATTCTGTGACTGAAATACAGTCATCGTTGAGTTGCACTGCTGTGTCTGAAATGACTCCTGATTGGCCATGAATAAACCTTATTATTGCAAAGAGTAATATGAGAGTAGTTTCTTAATGCTGTGCATCTATGGAAGGGAAGCACTAAAGAATCTAGCACACACTTTGGAAGTGGCATCTTCTGGACTGGTATCTTCTTGGACAGGATGCTGTCCATCATAGACAATACCTTAAGTCAGATAAAATTAGTTTGAAAATTTCTGACATGTTGTCCAAAACCAAGATGCTTGGTTTAGCAGCGATTATACTTGTCACTTTAGTAAAACTAGTCAGACTGTTACACTCTGAAATTGACATTCCACATAAATGTACTTTAGGAACACTTACAGAAAAATCACATGAACTTCACATGTGCAAAAACATTAAAGTCACATATAAAATATGCGAAACACGTGAAGCTTGTGGGTTTGTAACATTTTCATGGTGTAAATGTGTAAAACACTCTGAAATTGACATTCCACATAAATGTACTTTAGGAACACATTTTAATGAACGAATCACATGAACTTCACATGTGCAAAAACATTAAAGTCACATATAAAATATGCGAAACACGTGAAGCTTGTGGGTTTGTAACATTTTCATGGTGTAAATGTGTAAAACCCATGTGATCGCATTTCCACATTTGATCACCTATTGTCCACATTTGTTCACATGGTTATTTGATCACATGATTTTTACACATTTCCACCATCAAAATGTTCCAAAACAATGTTTCTCAAGTGTTTCGTGTATTCCACATATTTTGCATGTGATTTTAACATGTGATTGCACATGTAAAGTTTGTGTGAATTTTCTGTAAGAGAAATGCTTATAACTTGGCAGAGAGAGACAGAGCTAAACTTCTATTTATTGAATTCAAAATAGAAATATAAACAAGACAATGTAAATGCTCTCAACATTGGAAGGATAACTTTATAGCAGCCAGCATGACTGAACATGTTTTCACATATATTGGCCCATACAGAAATTTTTAACAATATAGGCTTTCTTATAAATTAATGCAAAATTAAGAAACTTTAACAAGGTATCCTGTCAAATTAACAACACAGGTGAAGGTGAGACAATCTTCCTCTGAGGTTGCAATAACCCTTCACTGTAAAAATGTGTAAAAAAGAGAGTGTACATTATATCAAATCTAAAAAAAAACAAAAAAAAACATTCAAGAATACTGCTGGTGGCTCACAGTTTTAGAGCTGGTAGCGATTGCTTTTCTTATTGCATCAAGTCAATATCCAGTGCAGATTCATGATGCTGACTTCACAAGAGAACACCAAAACTGAACATTCTGTGCTAAACTCAAACTCTGAACACAACAACATGCAAATGCATGAACACGAGCGCTTCCATAATTCTCCGCAGTACTATTACATGGGGTTTCCACTTCTTTCTCCCATGAAGTACTCTTTAGACCTGCTGCAAACACTGAACGCTTGAAATCCTAATGCTAACAAGGAACATCATTCTCTTCTCAGTGCACCTCAGTCAACTACTTCACTGTAGTAGTACTTAGTAGTACTTGTAGTGTAGTAGTCCAGCCACTGGCCCTGAACTCCAAGATCTCCAGGAGCAAGAGCCTTGTCAGGAGAAAACCATCCCGTAGCAAGTAAAAAAGCTGGTTCATGCGCTGGGAGTTTGTTTGCTCCAGCTGCTCGCCGACACGATGGAGCTGTACAACCAGGCAGTCCACCTGTAAGAAACACAAAGGAAATTCTTGTATTTAGTTGTTGACATGAATGCAAAATACTGGAATTTGTTAAAATGGTCTTTTACTGCATCCGAAATCATTAACTGTCTGAGTAGGTGCTACAATCGACAATCCGGACATTTGCATATGGATGTCAATGAGTAATTGTTAATTGATTAATCACCTTTAATAATGTAATTGATTAGGCTTATCTATTGTTGATTCATCAATTTCAGCACAAAACCAAGATGTTAAAGTAAAACAAGACAATACGAACTTTATTTTGTCATTATTTCCAGTGATGTTACTCTGCCTCTCTATTCCTAGAGTTTTAAATGGGGTCATGAACTGAGAAACCAAAAGTCCCTTGATCTTTTGACATATAAGAGGTCATTGTACTATACAAATATCATGTAAGTTTCAGAACTCAAAACTAAAACCAGCTTATATTGAAGGCTGTCTGCCAAAACGACAGCTTTTGGAATACCCTACTTTATGATGTAATAGTGTGGATAACCACCGCCTCCGCAGAAGATCATCAACGCCTGCTTTCACATCACTGCCTGTTTAGCCAAGTTGTGGAAAAACAGTCTTTTCATTGCCTTCCTTCTGATCCCCACATTAGGAAAGAGTGAATGAACTTTATTTTTAATGAAGATCCAGAAGAACTTGTAAGTCAGTAAGAACTTGGTCCTTTGTTCACTTCATTTTACTGTGGATTCATTTACAAACAAAGCACAATTCGATGCTGGGTTTTCAAAAAGATTGAAACTAAAAGACATGCTATGCCGACTGTTATGTTGCAACAAAAGTGTGAGTGACTGTTTTCATTATGTGGTCACAGTAGCTTTGTCTCTTCTTACAGATTGTTGACCTAAATCACATCTGCGTCCATCTATGAGGAATGTACGCTATCAAACATTCAATCATAGCAGTGTGCCTTTACTTCTGAGTCTACAATCCGCCACGCCTATTCAAACAGAGCGTTCCGACGAGGGTGGTTAAAAACAGGACAGAAAATAGCTTATTATAAATTATGATGTTTTTTTATGTAAAAATCTTAATAACATTATAAGTGGACCTCAGAGAACAGTACAAAATAAAAAACAAAGGCAGTTCATGACACCTTTAAAAATCTGTTCAAATTTTACCAGTTGTTTAGTTTATTCCAACCTTAAGCATCTTGATATTTCAGCTCATGTTCAGAGAAGCAGGATAAATATTTACCTCACAATGTGTACCATTGGGATTGTTGCTACTACGTGGATATATTTGGAATTCTCCACAAGCATTTATACAGTATTCATATAAACGATTAGTTGATCATCAATGGTAATGAAAATCGATTATTAATATTCCTGAGAATTTCCATCCATAATTTTGCGTGCTGGCATTTTCAAGTGGCCCAGTGTCAGTCATGTGATTTATGAGCCCTCTCTCATTGTCTCATGGGATTTCAAAGCATCTATTGGATGCACACTTCAGAATCTCGGCAGAAATCATCTGGGTATTTTTCACCTACAGTTCTATGAATACTGTAAATTTAGATTTAGTCTTCATTTCGCATGTATTACACTAAATTATTAGTTTGCCCTCTGACATTCTTATAACATGTAGCATAAAATCTATAAAGCATTCAACAATATAAATTTGAAACAAGGTTAAGGTTCCAATGCAGCCAGCAGACATTCAAAAATTCTTCCCAAAGTGAAATTTACCTCCAATTATTGGTGTTGAAATACATCTTACCTCTTCCTCATTCATCAAGGCATCTGGCTGAGCCAACCTATAGAGGCAGTCATATACTGGATCCACAAGGGCCACAAGAGGAGCATTGTTCACCTAAAAATAAAACATCATATAAGCAAGTCTAAAACCTTGTGGAGGAAATAAATAAATTAATAAATTAATAAATAAATAATAAATAATTAAAAATCTTACTAGCGAGTGAGATCTTTTACCTTGATGTAATCAAATATGCCGCAGATAAATGTGACCAAACCGCACCGAGCGGTTTCGAGTCTCCTCTCTGGCAGTGAACTCTTGCTGTAGATGTGTCAACAGATTTCGCCTGAATACACTGGGTGCAGCTTTCTGAGCTTCTGCCTGTTTAGAAAAAGATTATTCACCATGTAATAATAATAAAAAAGTTTCAATAGAGGTTCATTTCATACTGTGTGTTATTGTAGACGACAGCAGCAACAACAACAAAGATGTAGGTTCATGAAAACCTATGTTTTTGACTAGGTCACAAATGAGCAACATAAGAAAGACTTACCTGAACTACAGCATAACACAAGCGGCCCAGCATCTTTACAGAATGAGATGTCTTTCAATGACTGGACTACAACTGCGTTAGACAGCTTCTCCAAATCAACTGACTTGGGATCTGTGAAGAAGTGGTGTAAAACAAGTCATTTGTTATTTTTAAGTGCTTAGCCTGCAGAACGAAGCTAATGGCATGCTACTTCAAAATCCTGCCAATGCATTTTAATGAACGATCAGAGGATGTCAGGTAAAGTTTACATGCATACCGGCAATCGCTTTTTGAAACATTGTCTGAGTTACAACATCAAGAGCCGTCCAAGCTGAATCCATGCTGCTCGGAATTAGAAATAATATAAGGTAATCAGGACAGGCACAGACAAGCGATAAACAAATTTATTTATTTAACAAATAAATAAATATAAAATCACGTGCACTGCATGACAACAAAACAGAACATGACAAGGTTCGCTCGTATGCATTGGTCATTTTTCTGATTTTTGGCAGTTTTCAACTGAGCACAAATTCTAGCTTCGTTGAAAGAACGAGTTTATGTCAAAACATTACAAACTGACACGTTTCTAATATCACACTATCACTTCAAACGATGCACGGGGAATCCTCGCGCTTGTTTGATTCGTTTCCTGGTGGCGTGGGATTGACCAGTGCGCATACGCTTTTGGCCGAATTCCGTTATTTTGGTGGATTTCAGCACTGACATGCACCACCATGGCTTGTATTATCTTACCATAATGCTCTTGAAATGAACTAATTTGTATTCGAGTATTATTTAATATTTGCACAATTTCTGTAAACTCTCAATATTACTGGTTATCTGTATGCAGTACTTAAAAAAAAAAAAACGTTATTTTGCAAGCTGTCACTAGGGGGCGACAAAGTAACAAGTAAGAACGTAGAGGTTGTTGGTGGAACCAACCGAGACAAGAGAAAAAGTGTCTGTCGGAATTGTCATAACGTTATAGTAATGGAATTGAACATTTTATGCTACTGTGTGTTTATATGATTTACATGTTGCTCACAAAAACTTATTTTATGTGGACAGAGTTGTTGTCAGTGAAAGATTTAACTGAGAGTCCTGTAGTAGGTATAGCGTCTCTTTTTTTGTCAACCCAAAAATAACTAGTAGAGGTATCGGACACTCACTCAAAAAAAATAAAAATAAAAAATAAAAATAAAATAAAATAAAAGCAGTCACACTACTATTTTATTGTTTTCCTCTGAATTCTGCGTATATTGTAATACTATATATTTTTTTTTTGATCTGAGATACCGGACATGTAGAAATAATGTCATGTAAACTACACAGGACATAATCACTGTGAAACACACACAGGACATAATCACTGTGAAACACACACACACACATGAACACTTAAGGGGGGTAAATGTTATTAAATGTATTTCACTCATAATCTACATTGTGCAGGTGTACATAAACTCCAGCATTATGAAACTGCACTATTCAGACAGCAAACGGATGCCATGTATATTTCTATTGTTGAGGTTTACTGCAGCTGATGAAATGGTTTAGTATCAACATAAAACAATTCCATTATGACACAGATGTATATACACATCTCATTTCTAAGTGTACAAGCAACACAACTCATCATACATCAAACATTTAAAAAAATTTATTGAATTTGAATAAAAATGACCTTGACAAGTAGAAAGAAACTGAATGGCTACAAGTCTTTGATGTATATTAGCTTTCCACTTTTAAGATAAAAAAATAATTCAGCATTCAAAAGTGGCTTACAGATGCATACACTTGATTGTTTTCTTTTAGTAAACCAGGGCCACATAAAGAAAAATTCAAACTCAAAAACAGAAACAAAAATAAACATCCTCAAATGACATCATGAACAGTATACAGCCCTCAGCTTCAAAAAGAGACATCTAATGCCCCCGTAGAGTGTGGTAAGGAACTTTAATGACATTACAACTTTCATGACATTACAACAAAATGCATACGCCACGCCTATTCAAACAGAGCGTTCCGACGAGGGTGGTTAAAAACAGGACAGAAAATAGCTTATTATAAATTATGATGTTTTTTGATGTAAAAATCTTAATAACATTATAAGTGGACCTCAGAGAACAGTACAAAATAAAAAACAAAGGCAGTTCATGACACCTTTAAAAATCTGTTCAAATTTTACCAGTTGTTTAGTTTATTCCAACCTTAAGCATCTTGATATTTCAGCTCATGTTCAGAGAAGCAGGATAAATATTTACCTCACAATGTGTACCATTGGGATTGTTGCTACTACGTGGATATATTTGGAATTCTCCACAAGCATTTATACAGTATTCATATAAACGATTAGTTGATCATCAATGGTAATGAAAATCGATTATTAATATTCCTGAGAATTTCCATCCATAATTTTGCGTGCTGGCATTTTCAAGTGGCCCAGTGTCAGTCATGTGATTTATGAGCCCTCTCTCATTGTCTCATGGGATTTCAAAGCATCTATTGGATGCACACTTCAGAATCTCGGCAGAAATCATCTGGGTATTTTTCACCTACAGTTCTATGAATACTGTAAATTTAGATTTAGTCTTCATTTCGCATGTATTACACTAAATTATTAGTTTGCCCTCTGACATTCTTATAACATGTAGCATAAAATCTATAAAGCATTCAACAATATAAATTTGAAACAAGGTTAAGGTTCCAATGCAGCCAGCAGACATTCAAAAATTCTTCCCAAAGTGAAATTTACCTCCAATTATTGGTGTTGAAATACATCTTACCTCTTCCTCATTCATCAAGGCATCTGGCTGAGCCAACCTATAGAGGCAGTCATATACTGGATCCACAAGGGCCACAAGAGGAGCATTGTTCACCTAAAAATAAAACATCATATAAGCAAGTCTAAAACCTTGTGGAGGAAATAAATAAATTAATAAATTAATAAATAAATAATAAATAATTAAAAATCTTACTAGCGAGTGAGATCTTTTACCTTGATGTAATCAAATATGCCGCAGATAAATGTGACCAAACCGCACCGAGCGGTTTCGAGTCTCCTCTCTGGCAGTGAACTCTTGCTGTAGATGTGTCAACAGATTTCGCCTGAATACACTGGGTGCAGCTTTCTGAGCTTCTGCCTGTTTAGAAAAAGATTATTCACCATGTAATAATAATAAAAAAGTTTCAATAGAGGTTCATTTCATACTGTGTGTTATTGTAGACGACAGCAGCAACAACAACAAAGATGTAGGTTCATGAAAACCTATGTTTTTGACTAGGTCACAAATGAGCAACATAAGAAAGACTTACCTGAACTACAGCATAACACAAGCGGCCCAGCATCTTTACAGAATGAGATGTCTTTCAATGACTGGACTACAACTGCGTTAGACAGCTTCTCCAAATCAACTGACTTGGGATCTGTGAAGAAGTGGTGTAAAACAAGTCATTTGTTATTTTTAAGTGCTTAGCCTGCAGAACGAAGCTAATGGCATGCTACTTCAAAATCCTGCCAATGCATTTTAATGAACGATCAGAGAATGTCAGGTAAAGTTTACATGCATACCGGCAATCGCTTTTTGAAACATTGTCTGAGTTACAACATCAAGAGCCGTCCAAGCTGAATCCATGCTGCTCGGAATTAGAAATAATATAAGGTAATCAGGACAGGCACAGACAAGCGATAAACAAATTTATTTATTTAACAAATAAATAAATATAAAATCACGTGCACTGCATGACAACAAAACAGAACATGACAAGGTTCGCTCGTATGCATTGGTAATTTTTCTGATTTTTGGCAGTTTTCAACTGAGCACAAATTCTAGCTTCGTTGAAAGAACGAGTTTATGTCAAAACATTACAAACTGACACGTTTCTAATATCACACTATCACTTCAAACGATGCACGGGGAATCCTCGCGCTTGTTTGATTCGTTTCCTGGTGGCGTGGGATTGACCAGTGCGCATACGCTTTTGGCCGAATTCCGTTATTTTGGTGGATTTCAGCACTGACATGCACCACCATGGCTTGTATTATCTTACCATAATGCTCTTGAAATGAACTAATTTGTATTCGAGTATTATTTAATATTTGCACAATTTCTGTAAACTCTCAATATTACTGGTTATCTGTATGCAGTACTTAAAAAAAAAAAAACGTTATTTTGCAAGCTGTCACTAGGGGGCGACAAAGTAACAAGTAAGAACGTAGAGGTTGTTGGTGGAACCAACCGAGACAAGAGAAAAAGTGTCTGTCGGAATTGTCATAACGTTATAGTAATGGAATTGAACATTTTATGCTACTGTGTGTTTATATGATTTACATGTTGCTCACAAAAACTTATTTTATGTGGACAGAGTTGTTGTCAGTGAAAGATTTAACTGAGAGTCCTGTAGTAGGTATAGCGTCTCTTTTTTTGTCAACCCAAAAATAACTAGTAGAGGTATCGGACACTCACTCAAAAAAAATAAAAATAAAAAATAAAAATAAAATAAAATAAAAGCAGTCACACTACTATTTTATTGTTTTCCTCTGAATTCTGCGTATATTGTAATACTATATATTTTTTTTTTGATCTGAGATACCGGACATGTAGAAATAATGTCATGTAAACTACACAGGACATAATCACTGTGAAACACACACAGGACATAATCACTGTGAAACACACACACACACATGAACACTTAAGGGGGGTAAATGTTATTAAATGTATTTCACTCATAATCTACATTGTGCAGGTGTACATAAACTCCAGCATTATGAAACTGCACTATTCAGACAGCAAACGGATGCCATGTATATTTCTATTGTTGAGGTTTACTGCAGCTGATGAAATGGTTTAGTATCAACATAAAACAATTCCATTATGACACAGATGTATATACACATCTCATTTCTAAGTGTACAAGCAACACAACTCATCATACATCAAACATTTAAAAAAATTTATTGAATTTGAATAAAAATGACCTTGACAAGTAGAAAGAAACTGAATGGCTACAAGTCTTTGATGTATATTAGCTTTCCACTTTTAAGATAAAAAAATAATTCAGCATTCAAAAGTGGCTTACAGATGCATACACTTGATTGTTTTCTTTTAGTAAACCAGGGCCACATAAAGAAAAATTCAAACTCAAAAACAGAAACAAAAATAAACATCCTCAAATGACATCATGAACAGTATACAGCCCTCAGCTTCAAAAAGAGACATCTAATGCCCCCGTAGAGTGTGGTAAGGAACTTTAATGACATTACAACTTTCATGACATTACAACAAAATGCATACCATCTGAGCAAGTTCAGCCCTTTGTCAGCACAGTTATATGGCATCATTCTAGATGGCACAAAGTCCAGATCATTGAATTTTGTTCACTACTAAACGTCAGACATTTTTTTTTCCACACAAAAAAAGATCTGTACAAGTGCACTGGGAAGTTTTACTGGAAATATCTTTATTCGGTTTAATTTATTCAGGAATAATATAGAGTAAACAACATACTCTATGAAAATCCCCAATAGAATCACATACCCAGTACCATTTTAAAGGGCTTCATGAAATGCTCCAAATTTGTTACATTTGATCACTGATCTGCTACAGAGGCTTTGGCACCATTACATTATTTTCAAGCTATTTTGATTTAAAGGGACAGTTTACCCAAAAATATCAATTTTGGTATCACCTTCGTGATGTTCCAAACCTGCAACACAAATACCCATATTCTGAACACGTTTTGAATATTTCTTCTACAGAAAAGATTTGTACACATGTGGAACAAATGAGGATGAGTACATAATGTACTCATCAATATGTCCTCTTTTTCCCAGACATGTCCTGGCTGGGATTTCTAAGTTGCCTAAATTATCCAAGTCAAAGGTGTGTTTGGCTTGAAGAGGTGCTGTGTAGACTGCTCTGTGTTTGACATCAAAGTACCGCGAGAGCTATAGAGAGCAGATGCTCAGCATGCTGTCGAATCACTCTCGCGGTACTATGTTGTCACATATATATATATATATATATATAAATATGTATATGTAGATGCCTCATTAGCAACTGTTTCCATGGGCCGCTATACGTAAGCCGTCCGCCATATTGTAATGGTCAACTTGACATCATTCACCATAGTAATCAATGAATATTCGAAGATGCATGCATCCTGCACAGCCGATGGTCTGCGAACCCATAGTATGGTGAATGACGTCAAGTTGACCGTTCCAAGATGGCGGATGCGTCTATGTGCTTGGAGCGGTCGAATGGGGCATCTATACACATCTATGTTCACACACCGATCGGTCCGCACAGCTTAAAGCCAAACACACCTTTTGCCTTTGTTTTCTATTCGTTTCATACTTGCTGAAATTAAACTAATAGCATGTAGGGATTGTACATAATCGACCAATCACGGCATGTGAGAAGGTTGGATCTACAGAGAACGGTCAAACCAATGCACATCTTAGACAATTTAGAAATCCCGGCCAGGACATGTCCAGGAAAAAGAGGATGTACCCTAACATAATGACAGAATTAAAATTTTTGGGCGAACTATCCCTTTAAGACAAAAAGACGACTACATGTAAGTTAATTTGACTATGGTATGGAAATGAAATTATATGGCATGATGAAATTATGCTTGACAATCCCACACCAAATAACATAGTAACACTACTGAACTGAGCTGGATTATGACATCACTTAATTCAATGATGAACTGCCTTTAACTGAAAAATGTGTGTTTACTATTGTCACTTTGCATTATTGACACACTATTTTCCTAATTAATGCTGTACAGTTGCTTTGACACAATCTGTATTGTTAAAAGCGCTATATAAATAAAGGTGACTTGACTTGACTACTTCTGGAAAGATGACAAAAGACGAATACAAAAATTAAGCATGAAACATGCGTGATGCATTTTAACAATACAAATCAAGCATAACATGGTGTTTAAAATAAATCCTGATGCAAAACTGTACCAGTATTGTGATTGTGATATTGTGAATTTCCTTCACATAAAATAACATTTTTCGTTAGTACAGCTGATGTCATATAACATGAAATAAAGTTGCATATAAAGCAAAGCTGATGTGAAACAGTACATGAACGAAATATCAGTCTGGAGCATTCTTCCTCACACAGCCAATAGTGCTTCTTAAAATGTCAACCACTCCAAACAGCACAGTCTTTATTTTACCGGCCAATCGACATCGACGTCACCAATTGAGCCTTTTCTCTCCATCACTCTGTGGTTTCTGTTTCCATGGCAACCCAGCTGGATGTCCACAGGTGCTTTAAGCAAGCAAACATTTTCTCTGCGAGTTACATGTTTTGATTGACAGGTGTGACATAGTTGCGAGGGAACATTCCGGTCTGTCCGTGACAAGCCCCCTTCCACCAATTAGGATCAGAGTTGTCCAGGACCTGGATAAAATCTCCACGCCTGAAACCCAGCTCTCCATCCTCTTGAGGGTCAAAGTCAAACAAAGCTTGAACATATGTAGAATGCTGTGAAACAAAAGTAGACATGTTGAGAATTATGGCAATATTGCCTTGAATGTGGCTTAAAGTCTGGCTGTATACTGTATATACACTGAACAAAATTATAAACGCAACACTTTTGTTTTTGCCCCCATTTTTCATGAGCTGAACTCAAAGATCTAAGACTTTTTCTATGTACACAAAAGGCCTATTTCTCTCAAATATTGTTCACTTACCTTCAGAAAATGTAGTCAATCTGAAGAAGCTAAATATATATTTATTTAAACATTTAAGCTCTTACTCATAAGCTCTTACTCCTTAGAGGATAGAAATCTCAAATGTTGGTTTCAAGTAATTAATAAATTTACTATATAAAAGTTCAACATAAAATATTTTATACTTTCTTCCTAAAAAAGTGGAATGCTGTTCACACTACAATGCGGGGGGAAAAGTGTCACAGTTTTAATTAAGGGTCAGTTTTTACTGAGGAGAAAATCACTTCATAGCAGGGTGACAACTACACACAACAGTTTTAATAAATAAATTAATATAAATTAAATAAATTAGAGTAAAATAAATTTATCTTAAAAAATTGCTTTTTACTACGATTTATATCAAAGTTTTTATATATTTTTTATATAATTCACAATTTTAATTGTTGGATATAGTCTAAAAGGTGGGACAGAAATACGGCATTTGTGCATTTAATGTTTTAAAAATAAAACCAAAGTGTAACACAGTATTTGTGAAATGTTTCAGCACTGATTCAGTCCTACCTTTGGTACCTGTTCAATGTCCCTGAGGAAAATGGGCTGATTCCTGGACACCGAAGTGGACCGATGATAATCCACTAAAGAGTTTAACGAGTTAAATTTGACCACCCACAAGAAGTATTTTCCTGCTCCATCCCGTAAGACTTTGAAGTGCTGGACATCATTCCCAAATCTACAGGAAAGGGGAAAAAACACAGTGTTTAGAAAATTACATAATAGCCGGCTGCATTTATAACACTTGGATATTGAAATTATAGTAAAGAACTCTGCACTGTTCAGTTGATCATGAACCCTAAGGTTTGCAGCTATCTGTGGAGAACTATTTGAATGATTCACACAGTGTTGGCCTAGTTTAGAAACCACACAAAAAGAATTTGCAATAACACATAAATAAAGTGCTGAGAACGGCCATATTTTGTGCTGCATTGCATCAATTATTCATTGACATGCCCCTATTTACAAGAACAGATTCAATTACTGCATCAAAATTTCAAAAGCAGCAGCCTGCATTAGTGTTCATTACTAGAACAGTCACATACAAACTGGCAAAACATTAGAATAGAATAGAATAGAATAGAATGACAAATACATACTTGACAGACAGCGAGAAGTCTCCAGGTGCACTCTCACTCTCTCTAATGAGAAAAGCTCCATCGTGTCTCTGTTTATTTAACATTTCTTCTGCCTTTGCACGGGGAATCTTCCCATAAAACCAGCTGCGTGTTCAGAACAAATCCAAAAGCAGTAGTTTAGATACTTTGTAGAATGCACTGAGTACATTCGAATTTTGAGAATGCAAAGCAGCTATGAGACTGGGAAACTTGTGTAATATAAGTGTCCGTGGGTCTGGTGGATGGACAGTAGTTGAACTTGAGTATTAGAAATACAGAGTGTTTATTAGATTGTATACTAGTATACTGTATATTAGAAAGGTATTTTTTTCTAAAAGAGGTATGGACTCATAACTAAATTGGTACTAAATAGGACGTTACATTGACGTTATGTAACAATAACTCTGCAAAGTTTGGCATACTGAACAAAAAAGAAACAACTAAAGACAGACCTTCAACAGAAAAATTCAACAATGTATTTTTAAATATGGTTTATTGCATTATTTTCCTCCATTTACTAACATTGAGGAAATGCAAGGTACTGTTCACCCAAGCATGACAATTCTGCTATGTTGTTCCAAACCCACTTGGAAGACTTTCATTCAGTATTTTTTATGAAACCTGAGAGATTTCTGGCCCTTCATTGTCCATTACACCAATACAGTGATGTTTTTTTGTTTGAGGCGTTGAAAACAAACCTCACTCGTTCTTGCAGAAGCTCTTGTTTGACAAGTGAGAACAAACCTCACTGTTCAAGCAAGTATGGATGAGCTACTGGAAAAAACTCGATTAAATCTGTTCATTATATAAAATGACTGCCTTTTTAGACGACTTGGATTAAAATGCTTGATTCACACAGATTACTTTAATGATGGATTTATGCATTTTTTGAAGATTCAGTGTTTTTTTTTTTTCATTTGTCTTTTAAAAATGAGCAAAAGTCTTATGGTTTTGGAGTGACAGGAGAGTAATTGACAACAATAAAAATTTTTGGAAATTTTTTTTCTTTTAATATATATATATATAGTTTTTGTTTACATAATATATGTGTGTACCGTGTATATTTATTATGTATATATAAATACACTTGCATGTATATATTTAAGAAAAAATATGTTATGTTTATATATTAAATATATTTATATATGATATAATTTATATGAATATAAATATATACATGTAAATATTTTCAAAATATATGCTGTATGTGTGTCTTTATATATACATAATAAATATATACAGTACACACACATACAGTATATTATGTAAACAAAAACTTTTATTTTGGATGCGATTAATCGTGATTAATCATTTAACAGCACTAATATATATATATATAGTCTTTTTGTAACTAAAAGAGCAAATACTTACGGGTGTGGCTTCATTTCTATGTAATTTTTAGGAATGAATCCTTCTTTTCCATTGAGTTCTGCCTTGTACCAGTTCTGGTCACATTCTTCATTTAAAATCTGATGGGAAAACAAAAGACACTTTAATACTTGACCAGCATGGTGTCACTACACAGTGTCCACACAGTAAACACCACCAATCAGCCCACTTATCTCAGAACACAGAGGACCTAAAGAGGTAATCGTATCACTGGCTGTGGTGTTTAAAACTCAAGGCCTTGCTCTATAAATAGCATACAGGAAATATCCTTCATTTCAACTTTAAGCCACACATAACATCCTGTATACATAAGACTTCTCTGGCACTAATGAGAAATACATTGCGCACAGTCTGTTTAGTGGAATTCCAAAACTGAACCAGATGGATTGCGCAAAAACATGTGGGCAATTAGCATCGGTCCTGATGGCCAGGATTTGATGTCTCTTTCATAACTGAAGTACAATGCTGTACCCACAATGATACCATCTGTGGTAATGATGACCATCCCCATCAAATATGAAATGAAGAAAGGATTACATTACTGCACTGTGTTCCATCTCAGAGGTGAAGGGCCGAAACAGATGAAGTGGACAAATATGAAAAAGCATCACTTTATGTGATTACTTTAGACTCAAAGACACTCTCTCAGTCTTGCTTAAGTCAAGTATGTTATGACACATCCGTCTAAGATAAATGGGAATCCTATCCTATAGCCTGGAACATTCTCAAAACTCTGAAAGATGGTCTCCCCATCCCTTTTCTCTCTGTAAACAACCATTAATCTGCTCTCACTCCCACCGCGCCACGGTGCCTCTTTTCTCTGCCTTCAAGAAAAATAGAGTGACATTATAAACAAGCCAAGATGTCAAATTCCAATTATAAAAAAGTGGGAAAGTAGGTCTTGATAACTTCTGGATGGGAGAAATGAATACAGCTAATCTCAGTTATAAAGACATTAGGCTATATATATATATATATATATATATATATATATATATGTATGTATGTATGAAGAGTCTATTTGCAAAAACCAATAAACGCCACTTTAAAAAAAAAAAATTCTGAATGGATCGAGCGATTTGTGCTGTTTATTTATCTCTTATCGTGGCGGAAGCGCAGCGCTGTGCGGGAGACTGATCCCGCTCTGCTTTAACGCGCGGTTGGCGGATGCAGCGGGTAGCGCCGCTTCACACTTTTGGAGTATTAATATGAGGTCTCCCTCGCTTCGGCGATCGACCCACCGGGAATGTCCCGGTGCTCCCGATGGCCCTGCATATACCTAAACCTACCCGTCTCCACCCCGATCCCTAAACCCACCCATCTCCACCCCTAAACCTACCAATCTCAAGGCTGCTTTCACTTTGAAAAGACCTGCTAGCTGAGAGGAGTTTCGTCAAAGCTAACTAAACGTGATCGAGGATGGATTATTTCGACGAACTTGATGAACCTGTGATATCTTCTTCAGGGCGTAAAGGAAAATAAAAGCTGAAACTTTTTCACGGAACCTTGCAAAAGCAGTGCTTTACAATGGTGAGGGAAAAGCTCTGTGTATTGCGTGTAATCACATCCATACAGTCTATGATCACAACAACAACGTTTGTCAGGCATTTACATTGCCATCTGAAGAGATTACAAAGATTAAACGAGTGTTTTTTTTTAACTCTAAAACATGAAATGTGGAGTTATCTGCTTTTGCCAAAAACGACTGTTGGAGTTATCTGCTCTTGCTATAAAACAGAATTTTCATATGTAAAAAAAAAAAAACCATACTTTCAATTAACTTTAATTCTGTAAATTACCTGTATTTAAGTTATTATTACTTAATCAAAACAACCCAACTGCAGTTTGATTTATCCTATTACTTGGAATGCACAATAAAAAAAACGTGATTTCTGAAAATAAATAAAAATGGAGTTATCGGTTTTTGCAAATGAACTCTTCATATATATATATATATATATATATATACATATGTTTATATTGGTCATAGTTCTATGAAC
>NW_015667382.1:81003-83028 GCF_001515625.1 Sinocyclocheilus rhinocerous
AATTTTTTTAATCCACTCCCACTCTATGCAGTAACAAACAGAGAGAGAAAAATATTGTTTTATTATTTTTTTCCCCCTTCTTGTCATCTTGGTGAATAGAAAGCAATCTGAGTTTTAGGAAATCTCTGTGGGCGCAGTGAAGAATTTGCATATGCAAAATTTGCCCCAATTTTGTGTCTTTCCAGTAAAACCCCTTGCAGTGGTTGGATGAAAACTGGTATTAAACATAAAACACAGAATCAGAGCTTTGTTCAAGAAAAAATAAATAAAAATACAGCAGATAGATACCTGAATGCGATGCCAAAACCAAGTCCAAATTCTAAACCCAGTTTTGTGGTTCAGATGTCAGCCAGCCCCAATCCACAACCACTAAATCCCTATTCAGAGGAAATCATACTAGCAGCAGCCTGCTTGCCCACAGCAAAGCACTGTTGCTAGGCAGAAAGCACTCAGCAACAGAAAGAAAGTGGGAACGAGGTTCAAACCATAGCAAAATACTGAAACACTTTAGATATTGATGGCACATTTGTGCCCATGAGTACAATAAGTTGACCTAATCAGGTCCAACACGATAAAGTAACAAAAAATAAAAGCTATTTCTGCCATGTTACAGGCAAAACATTTTGGTTACCACTGACATCTGGGTCACTCTGTCAAAGCAACCAAATTTCAGAAACTTCCCTGGCTCAATTTTTTGTTTGTTTGTTTGTTAAGGACCAGAATCTAAAAGGATATTAAGATATCTCTAATACTTCTCATGTTACAGGTATGCAAACTTATGGCAAAAAAAGTGCTTTTTGACATTTTTGAACTGTCATTGTTGGCATATAATGAAACAAAGATTACTAAAGTCAACAGATTTTACTAATAGACATACCAATCTCTGTGTAAACATAAAATAATGATGCTGCCATCTTTCTGAAGTCAGTTTTACCCTCCTGTAATTTGGCTCCAAATCTCAGGTGAAAATGGTCATTATGACCCCCCTCTACAAAACAGTGGATTACTCAGTAAATATACATCCATGACATTTAATATTTTCACTTTCATCACTATACATGTTTATCTTTCTTCAGAATTTTTTTTAACTAAATCAAAAAGATCTGAAACAAAAAAAGGTTTTTAAAATTTGCACGTAATAATCACACCTTTGTATTATATTCATATACAGGTGCATCTCAATAAATTAGAATGTCGTGGAAAAGTTCATTTATTTCAGTAATTCAACTCAAATTGTGAAACTCGTGTATTAAATAAATTCAATGCACACAGGCTGAAGTAGATTAAGTCTTTGGTTCTTTTAATTGTGATGATTTTGGCTCACATTTAACAAAAACCCACCAATTCAATATCTCAACAAAGACAAACCATATGGAACAGGTTAACTTTATAAATACATTAACTTCTCCGTCACACCTACACACTACTATACAGTACATTAAAGGACACGGCTCACAAGTGCAATCTTTATTGTTACTTGCTGCATTTGCATAAAATCACCACCAGTTGCTGTTGTTCATGTTATCAACTCTCAGTGAAACTGCATAACTTCTGGTCGTTGTCATGTCATGCCCGGTTAAGTCACAGCGTAAACCTGGAGGTGTTGACAACACTCATGCAGAGAGAGAAAGAGAGCGCAAGGCCTCTGACCACATCTGTCAACCAGCTTGCTCTTAACATTGACACGCTCTGTCCATAAAAACCGAAGACAATTCATACTGACAAACCATAGACTGTATAAAAACATGGACGTAGACGTCACCCGTAGGTTCCTGAAGAGGTTTTTGAAGCTCAAAGTGGGCAGAGCCGGCCGTCGCCATCTTGGCAGTGCGTCACCGCACGTCACTCCCTTGAGCTGTTACTATATTTGGAACTATTTTCTTAAAGAAATAGAGCAAAATCAGGCAGTACTTGTTTACTGAACTGTTGTATTGAATCAATATCACATTGGCAAACTCCCTTAATAATTATTAAAAGCTGTCACTCTCCTTATCGCGATCTGTGGGCACACAGAAAATGAGAGCG
>NW_015667382.1:83239-87868 GCF_001515625.1 Sinocyclocheilus rhinocerous
GAACCTGCGGGAATGAGTACAATTGTAATTAATAGCCGCAATCCCGCGCCGAAATTCAAGTCCTGCTCTGTGTTCTCTGCTAATAACTCTGTGAATGATGCGAGCGGCGTCACTATGTTGTCACTGAGAAGCTGCAGCCGTGGCCGGGAATGAATTTTGGTGTGCCGGCAGAACAACAATGCGCTACATGTTTCTTTTCCCCTAATTTTTTTTCCCCAATTGACGGAAATCCGTTGTAGCGACGGAAAACTTTAATCCCTGCATAAACAAAATTTATTTCAAATTTAATTCAAGCACTTTCAAGGACCTATGTTTGTTTTCAAGTACTTTCCAGGCCTTGAATCCATATGTCTGAAATTCAAGTACTTTCAAGAAGCGTGGGAACCCTGTACTTATAATTACAACACTTACTTACAAACACTTCTTCTTTTCATTCAATTTTTTTTTACTGTGGTAAAGTAGGAAAACCAGATACCTTTTTTAACTTGACAAAACAAGTAGCCTACCAAAAACCTGTTTTTTTTGTTTTTGTTTTTTAATTAGTAAATGTCAGTCCATACACATTATTCAACTAATTAGCTATTTATAGTCATGCTGTGCATTAGTACAGAAATATCTTGCAGGATTCATTTATGTTTTCTCACAGTTTGTGCTTGTTAGGCAAGGTAAGGCATGTCAGGTGCATTTATATATTAGTTTCTGAAGCACACAACGTCTTGCTCATGTGGAAGATAAAATTTGCTCTTCCAACTTTTTACAACCAGTGTCAATTGCTTTGGAAAATTGGAAGAAAACTTTAGAAAAGAGAGAGAGTTCTGTCCCGTCAGTTTCTACCAGCCTTCAAAAAGTACAGAGCGGGATTTATCTTGTTGGGAAATATAATTAAACTTTAAGTACTTGGACCATGTTCAAGTACTTTGTATTGCTTAAATTTTAATTTGTTTAAATTGCTTACATTTTAATGCACATTAAATTTTAATCACATTAAAAGTGTAATTTGTGCAATGTAAATTATGTGTGTGAATAATATATAATATAATTCATTTAACCTGAAATGAAACCAAACAAAATATATTACTAAATAAATTAGCACATGTGAACATCACATATTACTTATTCTGTCTATAACAAATAATGACAACAAGCAACAGAAAATGCAGTGCAAAACAGATAAAGACTATATGAAGCATAATCATGTCTTAGTCAAATGTGTTTATCATGTTTATCTCATACATAATACTGGCTTCTAGCATGGCTTATTCTATCAGAAATGAAAGTCTGAATCAGTTGTTTCCTAAAATTAGCTTTTATTTTTGAATGAGTATTTTTTTTTTTTATCTTAAGTATAGCATGAAGCTGTTGTGTTATGTTTTTGTTACTTAAATTCCAAACAAAAAATACAAAATGAGATTAAATGTGTAGATTATTATTATTTTTTTTAATAGCACATCACTACATGGCTATTTAATTTTTAATACATAGGGATAATTTTTACAGAATTTCCCCCCAAAACACTACTGTTCAAATATTTAAGGTCAATAAGATTAATATTAATATTTTTAAAGGAAGTCTCTTATGCTCACCAAAGCTGCATTTATTCAACCAAAAATAAAGCAAAACAGTTTTATGTAATGCATTTAATTTAATGCATCCTTTAATATATATTAGCATATAAAGATATAGTAGGCTATATCTTACTGACCCCAAACTTTTGAATGAGACTGTGATATAACATTACTTATACTGTTAAGTCTTATAAGGTTTTGGTCACACTGCACACCCAATCTGGCTAATGTAGGCCATTACAATTCTTCTAGGAAATATGGTCCAATGTGCCTAAAGCACTTATGAAAGACAAAGGAAGCATAATTGCTCATGAGACAAAAATGGAAAATGAAGCATAGAGGCAGGAGGTGAGATTTTTCAGGATCTTGTAATTCAGTGATAATCATAGTAGCCTACTAAATGAACAATACGGGCAAACCATATTGGGCTAATAATGTCCACTAAATCCAAAAGTTTTTACATGTCTGGCATGTACCCTTTCCAGCGGGCCGACTTAGCTTCATATTTGTAATAAACAGATTATTGTTGCGTTAAGGGGCAATGGAGAGCTGCTACGGTTGGAAAGAATCTAATCACCTTCAGCAACTGAGACTAGATTAAAACTCAACATTACTATTATTATTGGAGATTTCGATCAAGATTTTTTCCCACACTGAAAAGGCTGATTAATGTTTGATGCATTTTGATGAATCTGTGTGTTGCATCTTACTCCTCTGTAAATAAATAAATAACACCACCAATGATATCAGACTGGCATCAGCCATGATATTACAAGTCCAAACATCTCCTGAAGGCCAAACAGTTAATCACAGGCTGACACGCTCCAGACACACATCTACAGAAGGCTGTACAGGACGTGTTAAAGGGGTCATATGATGCTTTTTTAAAGATTATTATTTTGTGTATTTGGTGTAACAGAATATGTTGACATGCTTTAATGTTCAAAAAACACATTATTTTTCAAATACTGTACATTATTGTAGGTCCTCTATGCCCCGCCTCTCTCAAACGCTTCGTTTTCTACAAAGTCCCTCCTTCTGACAAGCGCAGTCTGCTCTGATTGGCCAGCTGACCCAGTGCATTGTGATTGGCTGAACACCGCAAGCACTCGTCGGAAATGTAATGCCCCTTACCATAATCGTGAGCTTCATCTTTCAAAATAAATGTAAAGACAGAGCCCGAAAGGGGAACAGAGTCGCGTGACAGACACAGTGATGAAGCTGGTATGTGTTTGCAGTACACAAGCCACGGTTAAGACAGCTGACTCCACTGTCATGCATGCACACACACACACCCCTCTCTCTCTCTCTCTCTCTCTCCCTCCCTCTCTGGCTCGCGCGCGCACACACACACACGATGCGCAAAACTCCGCATTTGAACAGTCAATAGCAAATACTTAAAATAATAACAAAACAGTAGCTGATTCAGAAGCGCCAGATTGTCATAGCAAAGTCAGAATTACCTCCTCTCCTAGGTTCACAAAACGGTCGTCCATAAAATGCATTGCTGTTCTGTTGTAAGTAATCTTAAAGATTCCTAAATGCATCTACTTTCGGAAGGCCAAATAAAGTGCTTTTGCTTTCGCCTAGAAACACACAGAGTCTCCCTGACATGCTGCTTCAACACTAACTGCGGTTACTGAAACCACGCCTTCTTTCTTTGCATGAACATTTGGGCGGCATTATGCTAATATTTCCACATAGTGAGGTAGATATGTGGGGGCGTGTTAGAACGAGCCGTTTTAGGGGGGCGTGGCAGAGTCTTAACTTTGATAAAGAATATCTCTTTGGTTTTGAGACTTTAGTCTTTGCAACTTCAGGGATCTTATCTATGCACAATCAGCTTGTAACACTCCAAAGAGAAAGGAAAACTTGAAATCGCATCATATGACCCCTTTAAATGCAGTCTGGTTCTGTGAGTCATGGAGGTTCAAAGACAAGATCATAACTGTAGTTAAATGAACGCAACAGATGGAAAGATGTGTCACCAAAGCAGGCATCAAGTGCTTTAAATGCACGTGTCTATGTTGTGCACAATCACCATGTGTGAATTTTCAAAGAAAGAAACTATAGATAGTTAGCAGGTTAAATATCTAGACCTGTCTGCAATCCAAGTCCTGCAGTATGAAATGTGTTTTGACTCGAAATGACATCAGCAGAGACATTTGTTGTAGTGTGAAAAGAACAGCAATCCGATGACCTTGAAAGTCATACAGTGTGTGGGCAGTATTAGGCATCGTGAAGTTAAAGGGGTCATATGATGCAATTTCAAATTTTCCTTTCTCTTTGGAGTGTTACAAGCTGTTCGTGCATATATAAGATCCCTAAAGTTGCAAAGACTAACGTCTCAAACCCAAAGAGATATTCTTTATAAAAGTTAAGACTCGTCCACACCCTCCTAAAACGCCTCGTTTAAACACGCCCCCACATGTCTACGTCACTGTGTGGGAAGATTTGCATAACACCTAGAGCTGCACGATTAATCGTTAAAATATTGCGATCTCGATTCAGACAACCACACGATCTCATTTCTAAATGACAACGATTCTCCCGTGTCTATTAAATCTTTGACAAAGTCTTACCGGATCATTCAAATCTGCGTTCGCACTGCCGCTGACACACAGAGAGCAGTTACTTACCATGTTTGCTTAAGAAACATCTTCACAAACTGTCTTTTCAGCTACACAGTATTATTTCTGTCGTACAGTCATTCATATTATCCCAGAAATACTGGGATGAAAGTTTATAATTCAGATATAAACATTAATGTCTATGGTAGCGCGACAAAAATAGAGCAAATCCACGTTTGAAATGGCCACATAACGTTTGTGTCGATTGCATTGTTTCGCCACTAGGTGGCGAAAAGTGACTTAAAAAATTTATAATTGAATGAATCATTTATTCAAGAGAATCGTTCAAAAACGCTGATTCATCCAGTAGGTTTATGAGTGAGTCGTTGAATCATTGATTCAAACAACTTTTTCATAATTTTAATATTAAATTGAAGTATTAAATATATTATATTTTAAATACATATACACTACCAGTCAAAAGTTTTTGAACC
>NW_015667382.1:88457-94380 GCF_001515625.1 Sinocyclocheilus rhinocerous
CCGTTCCTCACTCAAGCCCGCAGTGTGTGACTCTGTGTGACGCATTTTATGGAGGACTGTTTCCTGAACCTGCAGAGTAGCCTACAATGCATCTGTGCACAAAGGCTGTTTCTATAAAGTGGGGCAGTTCCAACTTTGCAAGGACAGTCTGGCGCTTCTGACTCACAGCCTGTAAGTACGTTTTTTATATTTAAAGTATTTGCCACTGATGATTCAAAGTTTTGAGCAGTGTAGAATAGCGCTTGTTGTTTGTCGTTTCTCCGATCACAAATGCAGACATGGTTTTATGTTTATGTGGCGAGATACGCAACGCAACGCGTAAAAAGACAGTACAAGTCATTATAATTAGTAATTATGTCCCCACTGGATGCAACAAATGCCTCATTTGTAATAGGTTTTATTGGTGTCGTCTCATCGCGCCAGGACACGGCATCACAGTATGGTAAGGGGCGTTACATTTCCGTCACACATTTGAGGTATTCAGCCAATCACAATGCACTGGATAGCTGGCCAATCAGAGCACACCTCGCTTTTCATAATGTTCTTTTTAGCAACGTCATATGACCCCTTTAAGACATCAGTGATGTCAACCCAAATGCCTGCTCTCAAGCACTAAATCAATGAATAGTGGGCTAGCGAAAGCAATATGCCAGAAGAGCCCAATGAACCCAACATTTTCTTAAATGCATAATTTAAACTGAAACCCTAAAGATTGCACACCTTGCATTTTGCTTTCTTAATAGTCTCCCATATAATTTTATCAACAGGTGTCTTGGCTGCAAGTGCAACTATAAAAAAAGAATATAGTTGCAGTTATAGTTTACAGACAGAAGCATTTCTAGTTACGTCTCTAACGCAACATCAAATTCTCAAGACTGGAAGCAGAGAGAACCTTTTAGTGGCATTCTGCCTTGTGCCAGAGGCACTTTTGGATGTCAGTGAGAGTGACACTAAAAATACATCATTTTTATGGCTTATGTCAAAGCACTACAGACTTGCACTACAAACAAAAATTTCAGCCTGGATAATCAAGTGTCTATGAACTGTTTAAAGGAATAATTATCCAAAAATGAAAATCCTGTCGCTATTTACACGTAGACTGTTGTCATTATCAAAAAATTAATTTACTGATATATTAAAATATATTACTAAACATATTAGCTCATGTGAATATCACATTATTACTTATCGGTCTAAAAAAATAATTACAACAAGCACTAGAGAATGCAGTACAAAACAGATAAAGACTATATGAAGCATAATCATGTCTTAGTCAGATGTGTTTATGTCCATCTCATGCACAACTGCACTGACTTTTATATTGGCTTCTAGCATGGCTCATTCTATTAGAAATTAGAGTCTGAATCAGTTGTTTTATAAAATTAGTTGTTATTTTTGAATGAGTATTCTTTTGATCTTAATAGCATGATGTTTATGTTTTTGTAACATAAATTCCAAACAAAAAATACAAAATGAGATAAATTAATTAAATGTTAAAAAAGAAAAAAAAAGAAATTTAGTTTGTTATTATTTTCTTCTTCTGTGGGGCTTAAAATATGATTTTTTCGAAAAATTTTTACTGATTTGCTCAGGGTCTTTTCAAGGTGCAGTAGATGATCTTCCCAAGTCGTACTGTAGATTACGACGTCATCCAGAGTCAAGCGGCTGACCAGTTTTCACAGTCTCTGAGGACTTGGTCCATCAGACGTTGAAATGTTGTGGGTGCCCCATGCAACCCGAACGGTAGAACCGTGAAATTAAATTGCCCCAGCGGGGTCCGGAACGCTGTGTAGGGTCTGGATGCATCAAATCTTGACTGGGCATTCAGTTTTAGAAAGTCAATGCAGATGCGCATGGTGTTGTCTTTCTTCGGGACGATAACAATTGGGCTACTCCACTCGCTCTTGGAGGGTGCAATAGCTCCCAACTCCAGCATTGTCTCGAACTCTGCCTTCAAGGGGTGGCACCAGCCTTTCGGGTACTCTGTACGGCCGCTGTCGGGAAGGTGTTGGATCAAGAAGGTGGATTTAATGTTGTACCAGGTTGGTCCGCTCAGGCCTCTGACGAAACAATGAAGGGTACTGGTCCAGAAGGTGGTGCAGTGCAGCTCAGCTTGTTTGGACTCTTCCAGATGAAGCAGATCAACAGCTCTCTCACCGTCGGCTCTGGTTGTTCGTCCTCCTGATCCCCTTCCACTTCCTGAATTAGCAGCGATGTTTCAGGTTTGCTGGATGGCTCTTTCCACTCCTTCAGCAGATTAATGTGGTAAGTCTGTGTTGCCTTGCCTTTGTCAGAGTGATGAATTTCATATGTCACTGGTCCCACCTTGCGAAAAACTGTGTAGGGTCCTTGCCACTTCATCAGCAGCTTGTTTGTTGAGGTAGGGAGCATTAACAGTACCTTTTGTCCAGGCTGCAGCTCTCTGGTTCATGGTTCAGCGTGCTGGTCATACCATTTCTTTTGAGCTCGTGGTGATGCCTAGCTGTCGATGCAGTAGCTTCATCAGCCATGATCTTGGGCGTAGTAATGGAACCAAGAGGAAAAGCCTCAGGATACCTTACCTTGTCGCATAATCGCTGATGACCAAGATGTATTGGTGTCCTGCACTGCTCTTTTCCAGAGGTCCCACAATGTCCATGGCAATACGCTGAAAAGGGACAGATATCACAGGCAGATGTAGTAAAGGTGCCCTATCCTGTCGGCGCACAGCACTGGTTTTTTGGCATGTGGGGCATGTGGTGCAGTAAATCTGTACATCAGTGTACATGGAGGGCCAAACAAATCGTGAGCTTATGCGAGTGTATGTTTTCTGGAGTGCCATATGTCCTGCCCATGGAATAATGTGTGCTAAGTGTAAAACAATGGGACAACAACATGTAGGGACAAGCAAACGGGTGAATTCAGGGGTTTGCATGTACAATACATCATTAATGACAACATATTTTTCCCCACACAAGTTAGCTTGTTTTCCCTCAAACACTTTAGCAAACAGTGGTTTCAATGACTTGTCAGCTTTTTGCAGTTCTGCAATGTTTTCTGGGACCTTCCAGCCATGAACTTCAAGACCCTCAGTTTGGATCTCAGGGGCTGGGGTACCAAGAGCTTTTTCTAGTCATCGTTGATGACGTGTCTTTCTGGGGCCCTTAGTCCCACCTTGCAACAGACTATGGTGTAAGTCTGGCAATGGCTGCAGACCTGCTTTAACCTGGGCTCGTGTTAACAGGACAAGCAACATCAGCATGGTCAGAAGTGGTTACAAAGTCTCGGGTAGAATGCAAAATTTCAGTAAGCACTGGTAAGTCTCTCCCCAAAATCATGTCAGCAGGTAAATCATCAACAACAGCCACATTCAACAAATAAGTTTGGTCTTATACACACACATTAACTTCAGTTTGAGGGTACTGCTTCACATCCCCATGAACACATTGTACATTGACCAGATTAGCAAATGGAACATGTGACTTCTTTTGAGCAATGATAAAGAGCTACCAGTGTCCAACAGAGCATTCAAACATTGTCCATTTAAAGTCACTTGAACATATATCGTGTCTTGCGTGTATTGTTCACATCAATGTCATCCTCTCTTGGGACACAGCAAAAACCAGTCAGTTTAGATTTACAAACCGGACACACTGTTGCCTTGTGACCCGGTTGTTGGTAGTAATAGCAAACAAGTCTTTTCTCTGGAGCTACTTTCTGTGCATGAGCAACATTTGAGTCAACATGAGGTTCATCAGTGCCACTGGGAAAGCTTTTAAAGTTACCTTTCGTGGGTTGAGGGTGCTGACTTCACGGTGAGCATTGATGTACTGCTGAGCCAGTTTAGCAGCATCAAGTCCAGTTGCTGGCTCATGTTCCTTCACCCACACTCGGATCTCGTAGGGAAGAACACGGAGTAACTGTTCCAGGACTATTGTCTCACCGATCTCATCCTTTGTATGCAGCTGAGGCCTCACCCAACGACGGTACAAGTTCCGCTGCCGATGATACGTTTCAGTTGGTGATTCCCCAGCTGGAGTAGAAACAGCACGGAACCGCTGACGGTAGGTCTCTGGAAAGATGTTGAAATTTTCCAAGAGCGCCTTCGTCAGGTCAGCATAGATCTCTGCTCTATCCTCATCCATAGCCAGGTATGCCTCCAGCGCCTGCCCAGTTAACAGTGGAACAAGACGATAAATCCACTCGTCCTCTGGCCACCTTCTGGCAGGTTCTAGCCAGATGCTTGAAGCGACGCAATAAGTTCTTAATGTCCTCCCCCTGCTGGAAGACCGGCAACTTCGGCTCTGTTTGTAGCGTCGGCTGGCTGCTGGACCCCATGTCGGTTGGTGAGTCTCTGTCTCTCTGGTAAGCTGTACTTCTGCACTGAGCTGGCGTTGGGAGCTTCATCATTAGGCTTTCGACATCACTCGACCTCTCAACTGGCCGGACAGCTTGCAGAATCGACTCCCGTAGACTCTGTAGCTCCAGAAGGTAACGCTGCTCTCTCTGCTCTTGAGCGCTCAGAATATCACGCATCACAGCATACATCCCACCTCCAGATGATGCAGCAGGACTGACAGGTCTGACTTGAGGTGACGTGGACTTGGGACGAACGGATGGGAGATCCTCCTCTCTCTCCTCCTCTGTAGAGTCGACAGAGTCCCAGGCCACATCCTTCTGAGCCACAGCTTTGGACTGGGGCGAAGCTCCACTCTAGGCTTCCTGCCTCTCGTCACAGTCTTGCGAGTAGCCATTATATAAAAGGGTATGTACATATTTACAACAACATGAATATACAAATATAACATCCACTCTATGTTTACATGGTTTCACATTTTAAAATAAATTAATATATACAAAAATAACAGAAATAAACAGATTACAACAACAACAATGCAACATTTCCTATTTCCCCTTTAAGACAAACAATGGACGAGTCGGCTTCTGGTTGCTTCACGCAAGCGCAACGTAACTCTGGCACTATATAGCCAGGCCGCTGGGTGGCACTCGGGTTGGCCGGCCGATGGAAGGAGAGCAACGCGAAAGGCCGACTACACAGACGCAAACAAACACTGAACACAAGTATGTATTTACAACAAGAAACAAAACCAAATGAAAACGAAGGACAACTTCAAAATGTATGTGTGTGTGGTTATGCGCAGCGTGGATCACTGTCGGGGATGGAGATGGAGTGGATATGTTTGCGAGTATGTGAAACCAGTAGGGATGCACCGATACTGGTATCGGTATCGGGCCCGATACTGAGCTCCTGTACTCGTACTCGTTAAAATGCCCCGATACCAAACGCCGATACCACACAGCATGTGATAAGCGCCATATTCAAACAAAGAAACACCGACAACAGAACAACAGACAGCAGAAAGGAGTTAAGGGTGTCTACTACGAAGTATATGTATGCAATGAATATAATGTTAAACATTCAGTATTAACGCCTGTATAGCTGATGTGCGCAAGCTGGTAAACAAAGCCGGCTGAGTGGATTGAGCGCGCAGCGGCGCGAGCTTGTCGAGTGAATATATCTTTCTCACAGACATCACTGGAAAGTTTGTAGTTCGGTCAGATATGTCAAAAACAAGTAAGTAAAACAATGCACAAGTTACTTAACGGTAGAGAGAGAGAGAGAGAGAGAACGCACTTCTGTTGTGTGATCTTTGATGTTCACTCACTTAGCACACACATACTCTGAATGAAAGCACATTCACTCTGACAGCAGAAGGCGGAAAGCCGTAAACAAAGCAGTTGCGCTACTTTCTAAAATATATTTAAATTATTTAAATAGCCATTCAAATTTGTGTATTCGCTATGGTGTTCATCACAGCGCCAAATATTTAGACTTAAAGGCAGGGTATGTGATTTTTCAAAAACACTTTAGAAAACTGATTCGGGCCAAATAGCAAAACAAACTTGTAGCCAATCAGCAATA
>NW_015667382.1:94414-94623 GCF_001515625.1 Sinocyclocheilus rhinocerous
ACGATAAGGCAAGAAGTAGGACCCGTGTAAATATCGGATCAGCTTTCCAGCACTGAAGAGAACTCAAGGAGCGGAGGCCTGCGATCGGACGCCGAGGTTGCCGAGGTTGCTCTCAACAGGTGAGTAACACCGTGTCTACAACAGCTAAAGTCTGCCTACACTGAACGCGATGAACGCGATCATGAAAACCATTTGAAATTTGTGTCAGC
>NW_015667382.1:94750-94859 GCF_001515625.1 Sinocyclocheilus rhinocerous
ACCCTTTTGGGGTAGGGGCGTGTTTGTTTTGTTTGTTTTAAATATCAACATTGGCTACCAGAAATCGCTTACTCTGCCTTTAATAGGCTATTTATTTTATTTATTTTAA
>NW_015667382.1:96381-100764 GCF_001515625.1 Sinocyclocheilus rhinocerous
TTTTGGTGATTTCAAATATCAACATTGGCTACCAGAAATCGCTTACTCTGCCTTTAATAGGCTATTTATTTTAAAACTTTTTTTTACATTTTATTCTGGACTACAACATGCCCTAAATATTGTTTGAAAGTGTTTTGATTCTTTATTGTTCGGTCAAACTTTACATTAGGTCTTCATTAGTTAACATTAGTTAACAGACAGTAAACTGCCAATGAAAAAATCTTCTAAACATTCATTAATCTTGGGTAATTCCAATATTTAATAACACGTTGTTCAAATCAAAAGTTGCAACTGTGTTATTTAATGAGTTAACATGAAATAAGAGTTGTATTTTTTTTTAAACAAAGATTAATAACTTCTGTAGCAAATGTAGCTATTGCTCATTGTGAATGTTAATGCATTAACTAAGGTTAACTAATGAGATCTTATTGTAAATTGATACCTATTGGTCTTTATCATTCTTTTGCACTTTAATCTGTGTAAAATGTTTAACTATACATTTTTTGTGTATTGCTTTATTGTTTTTAAGTGTTCAGTTATTTTTTATATAAGAAAAAAGTTATTAAACCTGTTATACTGTATTATGACAACACTTTTTTTGCAACTAAATTTCAATATCTTGATAATACCGTACACTAGGGGTGTAACGATATGCTCAGGTCACGATACGGTACGTATCTCGATACTGGGTTTACGATACGATGCGGATCACAATATTTTGAACAAAATGTAAATAATGAACCTGAAATTCAAATAACAGATTTATTTCAAAAACATTAACAAATTTCAATAACTTTCTTTGTTGTACATACAAGATCACATTTCAAGGTTTAATAAAAACCTTCTGTATTCAAATTAACAACTGAATAGGTCTGTCTGTCACTGAAAAAAATTATGTTAAATTTAACATGAACTTAGAATTAAGAAGCCTAAGAAAGAACTTCTTAAAGCAGTAAAAAAAATAAAAATAAAAATAATTAAATGGTGTTCTGTTCAAGTAAGTTCAACATAAACACTAGGGTTTGTTTAGGTTACCTACAGGTTTTTTTTTGCAAAAATACCAGCATATCTACATTTTCAGGCAGAAGCTGGGATCTTTGAGTGTTCACAGTATCCCCTGCCGTAGAAAAAACACGTTCACTGGGAACAGAAGTTGCTGGAACTGTTAGGTAAGCCTTGGAAAGAGAGGAAAGAAGTGGGTACGTTTGAGCGTGTTCTTTCCACCATTTCAGTGGACAGCTAGTGAGGGGAATAGAAGTGTCCTTTTTGTACATGTCAATCTCTACTTCTATCCTACATTTGGACTGAGTGACTGTTGGTTTAGAAAAAGTTGCACCAAGGAGATCTTCCAGTGCTGTCTTTTTGCTAGGTGGTGGCTGTTCTTGCTGAGGGAGTCCTGCACTTTCCGTCTTTGACGACACGTAAAAAAAACAGCGCATACCGCATGAACGGTATAACGGAAAATTTTAGTGGTTTTGAAACCGTGACTTTTCCAAACCGCGGTATACCTTGAAACCGGTTATCGTCCCATGCCTAGTTGCAGCAAAACTGCGTTGCATAGATGTTTGGCCTTCTTTTACCCTTTTTGTCGCAGGAGTTTGCTGGAGTTTGTTGTTGTGATGCCATTTTAAATGGCGCATCATATTCGAAGTGTTTGACATTGTGTATGGCAGCCTTGTTTTACAGTGTTTACAAACAGTTTGTTTTGTCTGTAATTTTTTTACCGTCATCCTGTCGCGTGACTGGAAAACCAAAATGCTGCCAGACGTCGGACTTATAAGAAGACGGGGCATCTTCAATTTCAGTTTCAGCCAAACTCATGTTGCCTGACTAATGGTCAGTTTAAGCGATTTCTGCAACTGCGAGGAAAGCACACGCGACGCTGTTGCAGAGTAGGTCACGTCGGCAGCTCAACCAATAGGATTAGACTGCCGTCATATCGTAAAAGTATCGCCACCACTCTACGATACATATTGTAACATTTTTGCATCGCGAAATATTGTACTGTGATATATCGTTACACCTCATACCGTATACCGTGATAAAAGCATTAGCAATTAATCGCAACATGAAAATTTGATCCCGGCATATCCCTAACCAGTGCTAATGGCAAGCGTGTGCACCCACATCGCCTCAGCAGGGAATTACAGAGGAGGAGTGAGGTAAGATGGGGTGTGTATGTGCTCCGCTAACCGACAGGGACAGGTCACGTTGCCACAGGTGTGCATTATTTTTCAATAATTCAGTTGTCTGTCATCAATTATTCCCTACACATTCAATTGAGACTGCAAACTCACAACTCTACTGGTAAAATATAGATTATTTTGCCTTGCCACTGTAGCTTCCATAAATTGCTCAAAATTACTGAAATACTAAGATACTATCAAATCCCATCACTGCTTTATGTCTGTCCCAGGATTTAAAAGTGTTTTTGGAATTTTTGGATTTTGACTCATCAGTGACCCAACTGTCATGACCCAACTGACCAAAGCCTGTCATGGTGTTTTCTATGAACCTCTTCGTCCAAAAGGTGGCAGTATGAAGTACCTATTTGAATCAACAAAGTCGGATCATGCCCACCAATCCACCTTCAGAAGTTAAAGACCACTATATCTGAGCCAAATCTTGGTCTTCAATCATAATTAATTATATATTTTTTCCCTTTGAGCTAACTGCTTTCATTGTAGTAGCAAGTAAAAGAGTGACCAGTACATTATTCAAAATGGGCACTTTGTTTTTCACTGAGAAAATAAAATACAGATTTGAAGGAAAGGAAGAGAGACAGATATGTGTGAGCTGTGAGGAATCCTCTTCTTTTGCAGGTGACACGTTCTTTGATGCAACTCCTATGAATGCAAAATCAAATCCCATGAAACTAGGAAAGTAGGGCAAAAATATATGCAAATATGTCAGACATACAGCAACAATTTTCAACGCTGCCCTCGGGGGAAGTGTGGGGGAAGCACCAAAAATCACAAGAGACTCTGGAAAAAGACGAGTTCCCTGGAGTCAGAGGTTCAAAACAGAACCCAAGTGAGAAGATCAAATCCTATCCTACAGTCAGGAGGCTGATACAGTAATTAGCCAGGATTTCTAGGCCAACCTAACAGAGTCTTGGGGCTTGGGGATATTCTCAACATATTAGAAGCAAATGCTGTTATCCCATGGAATATGTTTAGGCTGTTATTTTCTCTTTTCAATTAAGATGATACTCAGTTTGTCACAACTCACAGAGAACAGCAAAATGTGAACATTCCTCTCTATATGATCCAGGTTTCCAATTCTGTTACTTCAACTATGTAAGTTTGGTAACATAATATTGTAATTTTTTTTACATATACCACTTATTCAAACAACTTTTCGTATCACTATGGCATATTATTTCAGCGAAGTAATGGCTATTTATAATCATGATCTTACTAGTTATAAAATGTTGTAGGTCTTTGGCTGTTTATAGGAAAAAATGCATACAAGTAAGTAGTTCTACACATGTGTTTTAAGGACAAAAATCTAGGAATGTCTCAAAATAAAACACCTAAATAATAACTGATGATGGACCACTGAATTATAATTTAAAAATAATGCACACCCGCCTCTTGTCGTGGCGACATTACCTCATTGGGTGTGCATTATTTTTCAATAATTCAATGACCTGTCATCAATTATTCCTTACACAGTTTGCAATTGAGACTGCAAACTCACAACTCTACTGGTAAAATACAGAGTCTTTTGCCTTGGCACTGTAGCTTCCATAAATTGCTCAGAAAAAAATAGCTGAAATCCTGAGATACTATCAAATCCCATCATTGCTTTTTGCCTGTCCCAGGATTTTAAATTTTCTTGTGCAATCATTGCCAAAGAGTGTGGAAGAAAAATACTAAGACCAACTCTCCTGAGCTTCTTCTTTCTGAATGGGGTGAAGTCAATGAAGAATAGGCAACAACCAGAGACAAAGGTCTGGCAACCCTCTCTTTACACTCCTGCAATTTTTAATGTGATAAATAGCAATTATGACATATGATAAGAAAAGTTGCTAGTGTTACTGCGATTAATCCCACTTACCATAGACATCAAATAAACAGACAATTTTTTGCCAAGAGACTTAGTTCTTTAGAGGCTCTAAACTTTATAATTATCTATATTATATATAACTATATATAATATCAAGAGAAAGCATTCTTATTCATATTAATGGAAGTTGTCAGTAGGGGCAAAACTCCCATCTTTGCTCACAGGTGCCATGTTGTTTCCAGCCAATCATCTGAACCTAAATGTCATGTGACAAATCACTCTGGAGCTGCACTAAAATAACATCAAGGGAAAAGCATAAGTCCATTCCATGTTTTATTTAGGGGGGGGGGAGAGTAGAGGTGGAAGAACTTC
>NW_015667382.1:100913-106390 GCF_001515625.1 Sinocyclocheilus rhinocerous
GAGTAGAGGTGGAAGAACTTCCCCCCGCAACCAATAAATATAATGAAGTATGTGCAATTTACACTTTACGTAAGGCATAACTTATCAAGCTGTAAAAATATCAGAGCCTAAATAAAATATTTTATGGCCTCAAAGCTAACACACGACAAAACCTTCATTTCAAATGATTTAACGTTTGTTCAGTTTAAAGCAGATAAACAAGGTTACATGACATCCAATTTCACAATGCTGAGTTCCTAACAACAGTGACAAAACTGACTTGTCATCACTGCACATCCAGACTTTATTAAATCAATGCAATATATTTCTGACACTGATTAAAGTTAATACTTAAAATTTAAAGTCTGTATACACCAGTAATTGGAACAGGACAAACAGATAAACTAGAGATTTCTGTAGACATCAGGTTCCTCATAGCTTGATCATACAGAAAGACAGGAATGAAAAACACAGCAGTAATAAATGCCACTTACCTTTAAAATCTCTCCTCGCTTGAAACTTAATTCATCATCCGCAGTAGCTTTGAAATCGTATTTAGCTATTGCCTCCATGGCATGGGCTGTGTGGATGTGAGACAGATATAAAGCTCCAGAAGGAAGTGCTTCTATAGGCAGAATAACAGCCCTGACTGATCTGATTCAATCTCCTAATATCTGTCCTTGTCACTGCTGACCGTGGAGTGACAGATCTTCCTTGTCTGGGTGCTGTCAGCCTGCAGACAGACAAAAAGATTTGAAGCAAATGTAGTTGTCTATGGACGAAGCATCAGGAAAAAGATTTGATTTTTTTTCTCCCTTTAAATCAGATCTGGTATGAAGCAGCTGTGCAATGCACGCAAATATAAAGGGAAAGGAATAACTGGGTCGAGCTGACGTTTTCTTGCAACCGACTATGAGCCAATAAGAGGAATCAGATGTAGCTAATGTGGGGTGTCTTGGGTGATACTGGATGCTGGTGAAAGAGTCATGCAGACCTGACACACTGGCTGAAATACTGAAGTCACAACAAAGGGCTTATACATGTTAACTAATTACAATTACAAACAAATTCTTCATTCCTGAGTGAGATGCGTCATTACAGAGATTCATGTCAAGATCAGGTTGCTTTTCTACGCTACTGCTTGAGGTTTTAATTCATACCAGTGATTTGAATCATTGAATCGACTCACTAAGAAGATTCATTTAGATTCGCTCACTGATTCACCCAGAGGCCTTTTCAGTGCGAGTGTTTGAGTCAACCGATTCGTTAAAAATTCATCTACAAATCTAAGAAGCTCTAGTGAGAGAGTTTTACTCGTTAACTGACAACAAAACAGATCATTAAACATTACTAACCGAACGAACGACATGCCCCTTCTCCTTTAGTCGGTCAGCAGATCCTTGTTAACGAAAAAATGGCCAATTACTTCAAATCCAGATCGTTCGCGAATTGTAATCGAAGTCAATCGTTCAGTGACAATCCACCGAGTCTCGTTCAGTAAAGGAACTTATTCGTTCAAACGATCTAACCAGTGAAAATGCTCCCTCCATAGCCCACACACGAATGATATTTGCTCCTGCTTATAATCCATCCGACGGCAGAAAATAACACCAATGGAGTCACGCGCTTATTTCAACGAACAAAATACGAGACAGCGCATGCATGGGACTGAACGAGAACGATTCACCTAAATGATTTGTTCACTCCACTATTCGACTCAGCTAGTGATGCGACATTCTAGCACTTTGCCGTTATAATCATGCAGTCAATACGCTGCAAACACGCAACGAAGACTGACCTCCGGACAGCTCGCTCTTAAGTAAATGTGCAGTGTGGGCCCTGGGCGTCAGTTACGTCGTAGACAGCTTCGTTGATTATGATAGGAGCAATAGTTTGTCGCTTCGCGTCGTTCGTCTACAGTTGTTGTAGTATAATCGGTTCCGTATGTAAATAGTTTGGGTTAGAGGAACGGATTCGTTTAATGACAATATGCTGTGATGGTGATCTGCGGTCCTTTGTTTGGACACCAAACTTTTCAGCCTTGTGAAGCATATACAAACACCACAATAATTTCCTTCGCATTTTTATTTCCCCTACATCTAATCTTAAAAAAATGACCAATCTGACTGAAAGGAGTCGAACATTAGTTATTCCAATGCAACTATCTGCTGATTAGATAAGGAAAAACACTTACCCAGCGCACAGAGGTGCAGAGTCTCCCTCTCCGATCCCTCTTACGCAGTGAAATAAAGAACTACATAGAAATACTGCATTTTAACAACAGTAAAATCATGTTCATAGGGCTTACGGTTGCAGTTAATTTTCCCGACTCCGGAGTAGCTCCGGGAAAAGCAAGCGGGCTGTTAATTTCCGCTTCCTTCGTGTTATGGTCCGCAAAGATGGAAAGGTCCAAACATAAACTTCACACACTGAAATAATAGTGAAACTACACAAATCGACAGTGCACCATAGATCCGTTTCATTTAAACGCGCGTATCCTCTTATCTAAACCTTTTAATCTCGCATTGAAGATTGCAGTACAGATTGGAACTAAACAGAAGAGAATGGTTGTTCCAGTTCTCTATGAGAAAAATGCAGCATGACACACAGATGGACGGATCGACATCTAGTGGACAAATAGTGACATTGCTGGACCCCATAATTCAGAGAAATTTCTGGCTGCAGAAGCCAATTTACAGTAAATTTGAGTAAAAATACACAGCAACACTTGTTGGGTTGGTACAGTGGTTAGGAAACACAAACAGACCCACACGAGCCTCGCATCAATATTTGAACAACTGCAAACCTTTTTTAAAAAGAAGACAAAATAGTGATGCCCTGATGGATAGAGGTGCAGTTGCCATTTAATAACTGGAGGTGTCAGCTGGTGTCCAAGGACAGTGAGTGTCTAACTAACCCATCTCTGCAGAGACCCTGAGACTTGTGGATGCTGCTGCTCCATCTCGTGCGTCTTCAAACAAGTTTTCCGCGTTTTTAGCCTAAAGAAATCTGATATTTGTAAAGCCCATGTTTGCTTCGTTTTTATTCGTTTTTTATTCATTGCATGCATCGATAAGGTATCTAATGAGTACGGTGGAAATAGTGTATAGAGTTATAATACTATAAGTAGCAAATATGAGGCGGTGACAAAGGTGTGACTTTCACTGTGAGACTTGAAGTTATTAGCTGCTTTGTCTGCAGAGGTAGATGTAGATACGGCATTTCATTCACAATTTTTAACATGGATATTTCTGAAGATTCTGAAAACTCCATCTCTGCTTCTCTTTAACTCATCAGGACATATAACAGATAGGCATATTTCAGGGAAACCGTATTGTGGCAGTGAAGATAGAAATCCAGTTTGGTTTAGAGCAAATCAGCTGATGTTATAAGCTACTTCACGAACTGTTTTAAGGAAAAGTAACATGCATTATTATTATTATTATTATTATTATTATTATATAACTAATTATGTTATATGGCATGAATGCAGCCTTTCTTTCGTTCTTTCTTTCTTTCTTATGTGCATTCATAAAGTATGCATTTTAGGCACTGTACATTCTTAAAAATAAAGGTACTTAAAAGGTTCTTCACAGCAATGCCATAAAATAACATTTTTGGTTCCACAAAGAACCATTCAGTCAAAGGTTCTTTAAAGAACCATCTCTTTCTTACCTTTTTATAATCTGAAGAACCTTCTTTTGCCACAAAGAACCTATTGTGAAACAGAAAGGTTCTTTAGATGTTAAAGGTTCTTTATGGAACCATCTTCTATGGCATCGTGAAGCACCTTTATTTTTAAGAGTGTAGCTACCATTTCTTTTAAGTTTATCACCATAACAACTGCATAATAATTATTTAATTAGCATAAGAATTAACAAAAAGCTGTTTAATAAATGCTGCACACCATATGTCAACATTTTTCTCTTTAAAGTTTGTTCTTTATATATTTTATCTATTATAAACACACACACACCACATATGGATCTCATTCTTATGTGTGATTTCATTGTGTGTTTAGTGACCATGGGGGACCAGAATGGAAATGCCATCTTGCCTAGTATTTTTGGGACCATATGTTTTTTGGGCATCATTGGAAATTCTATTGTCATCTACACCATCATTAAAAAGACCAAATGCCAGGCTAAACAAACGGTACCAGACATTTTCATATTCAGTCTCTCTATTGTGGATTTGCTTTTCCTCCTCGGCATGCCCTTTCTTATTCATCAGCTCTTGGGCAACGGATCTTGGTGTTTTGGAGCCACTATGTGCAAAGTCATCTCTGCCCTAGATTGGAACAGCCAGACAGTGAGCACCTACATCCTCACAGTTATGACCTTGGACCGGTACGTGGCTACTGTCCACCCGTTCCGTTTTAACCACGTCCGGACAACCTGTATCGCCAGTGGTGTGGTGGGGATGGTGTGGGTGCTTTCTCTCATCTCCATTACTCCTGTCTTAATGTACACTGGCTTGATGCCTCTCCACAACGGCCAGGTGGGATGTGCTCTCCTGCTTCCGAATCCATCCATCAACATCTGCTGGTTCACTATCTATCAGTTTGTGCTGGCGTTCGCCCTTCCGCTCATGATTATCTGTGTGGTGTTCTTTAAAATCTTGAAGCACATGTCTACCTCAGTGGCACCTCTTCCCCCGAGGAACCAACAAGTGCGCACTAAAAGTGTGACTCGGATGGCTGTGGCCATCTGTTTGGCTTTTTTCATCTGTTGGGCTCCGTACTACATCCTTCAGCTTGTCCATCTGGGAATACAGAAACCCAGTGCCTCATTTTATTATGCCTATCACGTTGCTATTAGCATGGGCTACGCTAACAGCTGCATTAACCCTTTTCTTTATATAATTCTGAGTAAGACCTTTAAACGGCAGTTTATAGTGGCTATCCAGCTTGCGCATAACCACTTCCGGGTCAACCCGAGCAGCACGGAGGCCACTGTGTCCCTCCGTCTGACCGCAGACTGCCAAAGACATATTCCTGCTAACACCTCAGAGTAATATACTAATGTTTTTTTTTTTTTTTTTCATTAACACAACCTAATTTTAAGAATACTATGGTGATTACAGATGATTGAAGGCTGAAGTGTGAGTATTTCTGTGAGTATTTCTTGGTCCAGTTGCAAATATATATATCTAGGGTTATGACAAGCAAGAAAATATCAAGAACAATAGGCGGACAAAGTACTCAACTCCATTACTTGAGTGAAAGTACAGATACTGCTTGTCAAATATTACTCCATTACAAGTAAAAGTTGTAAAGACAGATTTTTACTTAAGTAAACGTACAGAAGTACTGTGGTGGCTTCTGCCGTTGTTGTGAAGAATCTTTCTCAGAGTCTTGGAGTTTTGATGCCAGAAGAGATTTTATTTTCTGAGTCATGAGACATGTTCTGTGAAAATAAGGGCCCCATTATGTGCCATCATGTGCTTATCATGTACTTCTCCTACTTCTCCAACATTCCATTCTCATACAGATTTCT
>NW_015667382.1:108148-117196 GCF_001515625.1 Sinocyclocheilus rhinocerous
AGACAATATTGTGTCTAATATATATCACAATATTAACTTCTTATTATTGAATTGTTGTAAATAAATATCACATTTGCAACTGGTCAGTGTTCAAAAAATGCTGGGAAATCACTTCATGTAGCCCTAAGAGTGATTACTGATAAACTGTCTGAAAAAAATACAGTTTTTAGAGAAGAAAGAAATCACCCACTGACTTTCAAAGTTGCTAACGACTTTCTACTTCGAGGATCTTGATAGAAATGTAGTGGAGTGAAAAGTACAATATTTGTTTTTCAAATGTAGTGAAGTTAAAGTCATAAGTTCCCAGAAAAAATAATACTCAAGTAAAGTACAGATACTCAAAAAGTGTACTTAAGTACAATACTCAAGTAAATGTACTTAGTTACTGTCCGCCTCTGAGAATGACTGACAGTCAGATGGAACAGTCAGGGTGAAGTGAAGAATCTTTGAGCAGATGTGCTCTTCTTACATGCTGACGAATGACAGTAACCGTCACTGGCAGAATACAAAACAAATGCAGCTGCTTGTCATTAAAACAATATTCTGCTTCATTATATAATATTGATTAAAGAAACTAAAAGAAAGATAAAAAAAGGAAAAAAACAAAGTGATTAAACAAGAGATCAATATTTTGTCATCTCTGTGTGCCATGCGTGTATTTGCATTTGCATCATGTATTTGCATTATGTTTTTATACATCATCCCATAAGGATGTTTACTGGAAAAAAAACTGGGAATGTAAATATGTGTGAAATTTTGTATCATGTTATTTGATCCACTGAAATATTACTGTAAGTTATGTAAGTTGTGTTTTTTTTTTTTGTAGTGAAACAGTAACAGGTAAATGTTGAGTATGTGCTTGAAATTTTATTGTGGTGATTGTTGTTTTGGCAGACACCCTTGGTTTATAAGAGTCAAAAGCCAGTGTTTTTAAATCACACACAAATAAAAAAAAACTTACCATATGTTGTTAAGCATTGATATAAGATATAATTGATATAAGATTTTTTTTTTTTTGTGAAAATCAATATACTGTATAACATTCAATTTAATTGTTTAATCCCAGATTAATAATTACAATTCCCATAAACCCTGAAGAGAAATCCACCAATCAGTGAAGTCGTTCTTACCATGGAAATGGAAGTTCCAGGCAAAAGAGCTCATCAGTGATGACCCTGTGGTTTATGGGAGCATAAAGCAAAATGCATTTGCAAATGATGAAATCAAACCAGTCTCTCTACACTCTTTAACAACTTTTATAATATAATTACATATATTTAAATATTTATTGTAGGGATGTCAAAAGTACTGGTACTTGCTAAAATAAAATATAATATTATCAGTCCCTCTACACTACCAGTAGTAGGTACTATGCTTGTTTTTATTTTTGGATGTGTCAAAATTTCCAGTCTGTTCATACATGTAGCCTGTAGAATTGACACTCTCTGTTATGCCATTAATATCAATCAAATGTACTTTTTTTCTGTTGTTTGTACTTTGATCTGTTATATTGTAGACTTTGCTTGTCTTGAATCACTTGAGAATGTGTACTTAAAAAGTAATGCTAGTTTAATCAGAAAGTGGTAATGAGAATCATGAAATTTCACTCATATTGGTATCGACTACTGATATTTTGCTGTTGTGACAACAATAGATATATTGTTATTATGTCCTTCAGAATCATAATAGTACAAGTACCACATTCCCTTATAAAAGACACGTGTTCAAAAAAGAAGTCTTTTTGAAGCTACAAATGGAATCTTGTAATGTTGTGATTCATTTTGAGTTTGTTTGTTGTGATTCAAGGCTTCTTGAAATTCCCATTGAGAAAATAATTGGGAAAAATACTTGGACACAATGCTGCTTGAGAGGTGCATTGACAGCTGTGTCTTGGTGTTTTGTGTAAATAGAAAGATCCTTGAGTCATAAAAAGAAGCTCAAAGAGGCAAATGCTGCCTCTGTCTTAATGTGTAAGATATGAATACATTTACATTTAGCAGACGCTTTTATCCAAAGCAACTTGCAAAGTAGAAGCAATCAGACCAATGAGAGAGCAACAATATAGAAGTGCTGTGACAAGTCTCAGTTAGTCTAGCACAGTGCACATAGCAAGGTTTATATATATATATATATATATATATATATATATATATATATATATATATAAATTAGACCAAAACGAATAGAATAGAATAGAATAGAATAGAATAGTGGTGGTGGTAGAATAGAAATCAGGTGATGGCGAAAAAGATGTGTCTTTAGATGTTTTTTGAAAATGGCTAAAGACTCAGCTGCTTGGACTGAGATGGGCAGGTCGTTCCACCAGCTGGGGACAGTCCAGGAAAAGGTCAGTGAGAGTGATTTTGTGTGTATTTGGGATGGCACCACGAGGCATCATTCACTTGCAGAACGCAAGCTTCTGGAGGGCGCGTAGGTCCGAACTAGCGAGTTTAGGTATATTGCTGCCGCGCCAGTGGTTGCCTTGTAGGCAATCATCAGTACCTTGAATTTGATGTGAGCGGTTATTGTAGCCAGTGCAAGCTGAAGAAGAGAGGTGTTACGTGAGCTTTCTTCGGCTCGTTGAAGACCACTCTGGCTGCTGCATTCTGGATCAGTTGCAGAGGCTTGATAGTACGTGCAGGAAGGCCCGCCAAGAGAGCATTACAATAGTCCAGTCTGAAGTGAACAAGAGCTTGGACAAGGAGTTGTGCGGTCTGCTCTGTTAGGAAGGGTCTAATCTTCCTAATGTTGTATAAGGCAAACCTGCAGGACCGGGCCGTTGTAGCAATATGGTCTGTGAAGCTTAACTGATCATCCATCACAACTCCAAGGTTCCTGGCTGTCCTGGAAGGAGTTATGGTTGACAAACCTAGCTGTATTGTAGAACTTAGGCCTGGTTGTGATGAAGTGCTGGGTTGCTTAGCAAGGTTGAGTTGAAGGTGATGATCCTTCATCCAGCCAGAAATGTCTGTCAGACAGGCTGCAATGCGAATAGCTACCGTCGGATCATCTGTTTGCAATAAGAAGTAGAGTTGAGTGTCAATAGCATAGCAATGATAGGAAATGCCATGCTTCTGAATGACAGATCCTAAAGATGACATGTAGATTGTAGCGTCTGGACCAATCAAAAACACAATTTTTCATTTGATTTAACAAATCAGTTATTCATTAGATTAACAAATCGTCACAGACCCCTCACCCAATAAACTTGGCGCCAGGATGTCTGCGAACGACACCAGGCCCCCCCTGGTCCCCATGGCAACTAATGCTGATATCACTGGTTTTATGACCCACAGGAATGTAAGTAGGGAAAATCACTGCATGTTCCATAGCAAGAGGCAAATGCACAGTAGAAATGGACTTTTCTACTAATTAATTCATAGGAAAACCTTTCTTTGAATGAACACACATATCCTTCAGGTCATTGTGTATGTTGTCTTTGAGATTTTATACTGTTTTATGCAGGCTTATGATCGAAACACTCATTCATGTCATCTTACATATATGTAACCCTACCATGTTTAGTATATATGAATTCGCCTTCTGATGATCTAAACGAGCGTGTATATTATATGTTGGTACATAGGCAATATATTAGTGTCCTGAGAATCTTTAGTAATTTCGATTCAAGTTCCATATGCAAATTACCATGCTTCCACACAAAGAGTCATAAAACTGGACAGGAGGATCTGGTGGTTAACTGTATCAAAAGCAGCAGACAGATCCAGCAAGGTGAGTACTGAGGATTTGGAAGCTGCTCTTGCCAGTCTCAGGGCTTCAGTAACCGAGAACAGTACAGTCTCAGTTAAGTGGCCGCTTTTGAAGCCAGATTGGTTGCTGTCCATGTGGTTGTTCTGTGCAAGAAACATAGAGAGTGTCAAGTGTCTTTGCAATGAACGGAAGAAGGAATACCGGTCTGTAGTTTTCTAAAAGTGCTGGATTTAGAGAGGGTTTTTTAAGCAGTGGGGTTACCTGAGCCTGCTTGAATGCTGTGGGAAATGTATCAGAGTGAAGAGAGAGATTGATAATGTGAGTGAGCGCGGGTATAACTGAAGAAGAAATGGCCTGAAGGAGGTGAGTGGGGATAGGATCAAGCGTACAGGTAGTAGGATGATTGGAAAGGATAAGTTTAGAAACATCTGCCTCCGAGAGTGGAGAGAAGGAGGAGAGAGAATGAGTATTTCTGGTTATGAAGTTTTTGTCAGTTTGTGGTGTGGAGAATTGGTCGCTGATGGTTCTTGTTTTATTTATGAAGAATATTGCAATGTCATCAGCAGTATGAGTTGATGAATACATAACATTTTGTTATAGCAACAGACAGTCTCATGGTAACAGAGGCACCTATTTCTCTATACATTGCCCCTTTATATGCCAGATGTCATTAAACTAATCTTAACCCCCAAAGTCCATAGAGGAACAGATAATATACAATACTCATCTGACAAGGTATAACCATATACAACATGGTGTAAAAATACATACTATGTATATAATTTATAATACCAGCCTTTTACTTCAAGATGCCGCTAAAAGACTGTAGACACTTCAGCAATTCTAAAATGGCAATTGCTCATTAAAATCATTCCTGTGAAAGTCATTAATATGGCTTCTGAGTGGCAAATCTTGAAAGCAAATGCATTCTTTTCTATAATCACACGTCACTCCATAAATCCTATAGTGCACACACAGGTGCACTCCGTAAAGAGTTGATAATACATAACAGGAAACAAAACAAAAAAAAAAAAGAGGGGGGACGGTCAGTGAATATGTCAAATGTACTCTGTCTATTCATGTTGCAAATGTTTTTTAAAAACACATTTAAATTTAAGGATTGTGTGTCATGCAGTGTAACCATGAAGTAAAAGGTAATAACACATTTTCCTCACATCTTGAATGCATGATTGTGAACTGAATTGTTTATTTCTGTCACAACTTTATCGCCTGGGAGGAGTAAGTGCCACAAGAAAACAGTTTTTTAATTATTAATAATCTAAGCACTGAAGCCACTTGGTTATGATGTTAAAATATATATATGTCTCTATAATAAATAAAAATAAAACATATACCAACCTACTTTTCAAGGTTTTAATTTCCAAAATGTTATTATTTTCATCAGACATTTTTTTTCTTCATTGTGATTTCAGACAATTGTATTGCCCTGACATTTCTGACCTATTTTGATAAGTATTAAAATTAATTATAATTCAGAAATTAAAATCATATTCATCATAGTCTATTCAAGTCACACTGATAATATTTTTAAATTCATTAATAAATGCTGACAAAAGTGTCATGTCATTAACCGACAGGCTAAATTAAATAACAAGATCACAATCTGAATTCCTTGAGTTTTATATGTTGAGCCCATCATTCGTTAGTTAACTAGGTATATAAAGACAGAAATAACACAGAAAGAGAAAACTGTTTATCCAGAACTTTTATATAACCATCACTCTGTTAATGATTTGTTTACCTGTAACAGAAAAATATATTTAAAGAAGTCTAAGACCCCTCCATCTAGACTCGTCACCTTAATGATGTTTCTGAGTATACTCAAGGAGACAGATACTCAAAATAACAACATTTAAGCTCCCTATTGCTTTGGTTACCTTGAGATGTGGTTAACAATAGCATATGGACTTTACACTTCCAAAGTATAAACCCTTTTGCCAACCTTGTATTAAGCAGACCATGGGCTCACTGATGTCATCTGTGTGTGTGGCACTTTATGAGATGCCATTTAAGGCTGAAAACATGAGATCTGACTCATCTGAGTATAAACTACTTTGCAGTGCATTTATGCAGAGTAAACTTCAAACTGTCCTCTGATTTTTTATTTTTTTATTTGATTTGATTTGATTTAAGTAAAATAATAAATCAAACATTCTATGTAAAGTTATGCATTTTGAGAACTGAATAATTGAATAATGATAAAATAACACAATCTCAGTCAGTAATGGATGCATCTGAATAACACCAGGCATAATATATATTTAAATGGATGTCATATTGATTCAGATTGAGTTGTATAAATGCATTCAATGCATGCAAAATTAACCAGATTATTTTGATAATAATGAAGATACGAAATGAACATAAAATAAAATAATTAGCTTTACACTTCAAAATACAAACATCCGACATAATATCACAATAAAGCAAGCAAACAAACAAGAAAGAGAGAATTTTACATTTATAGAATGCAAAGCAAACCGCAAAGTTTTAACTGCTAATCCATGTGTGCATTATAAACTTACCTTTACTCAGGGGTGTTTTTGCCCTATTGGTACACTCCATTCTGTACCTTGCCATTCACTCAGGACTCCATTTCCTATAATACTTTGCCCGGACTCATCAGCACTCATTACCAGTTCACAGCTGCCTCATATTAGTAGGACTATAAGAATAGCACACACACACTCTGTCTTCGCTGGTGATTGAATGTTTAGCCCTTCCGAGTTTCCTAGATTTTGCCTTTCTCGTGTTTTGATCCGTGGACAGTTACCTTGTTTTTGTTTTTGTTTTATTTATAGCTGCCTGCCCTGACCTTTGCCTGTCTTGTGGATTACTCTTTTGCCTGTGCCTTGGATGTTATTGTTTGTTGGTGTTTGACCCTGCCTGTTATGACTACGCTCTATGAAATAAAGCCTTGCTTTTGGATCCCCAACTCCGCCATCACTGCCTTTGTTACAGCATGAACTTGATTTATTTCCTAAAAGTATATAAGCTTCACCCTCAATTCTCTGTTTCACCTTCTTTCATAGCAGTTTATCAGAACTTGTATGAGCTGATGGCTAAAGAAACAATTGCAGTAAATATTAAATAAAATGTTTAAATTAGCAATCTATTGTAGGTCTCATAGGAACCTATTATTTGTCCTTTAAATGTAGCAATGGGCATATATTAAATGTAGCAATGCTGTAAACAGAGACGGATGAAACATCAAAGATGAAAATTTTTGATGAAAGTTTCATCTAATCACCCTCATGTTGTTTCTAACCTGTTAAAGTGACTTATATTTTTCCATTAAATACAAAATGAAATGTTAAGCAGAATGACAGTCTCAAAGTGCAGTCACATTTACTGTTGCTATGGAAAATTTTAAAGGAGAAATCCAGTCATTCCAATGGGAATCTGTGCTTGATCAGGAGTTTTGCGTGAGGGGAAAGAAGTTCCCCACATAGATTTCATTCATTGTACTGACCAACAGAAAGCTTCTTGTTTTGAAAGTGACTTCTGTGTTTGCTCTGCTCCATGGATTGCTACACTATCGACACTATAGACAACTGTCTATTGACAATTTCTGCCCACACAATTGACTTTCATTATGTGGAAAAGAGCTGCAATGAATGTGAATGGTGACTGAGATTATCAGTCTCTAACATTCTGCCTAACCTGCTCTTTCGTATTCCACAGAAGAAACTTTATAGTTATCATATAAATTTGAAACATGAGGATGATGACAGAACTTTCATTGTGGGGTGAACTGTTGTCTGTTTTTAAAAACACCTATAGAATGTTAACATATACAGCAAAGGTAAGAGGAATTTGGCAGTTATCTAAGTTTGTATGTGTGGCTTTTTTTCCCAGACAGTTTTCAGTGGTCCCAAACAGAGATAATTACAGATCTCTAGCAGGCAGACAAATCAAGCATCACTTTCTTGTCCTTGCACTCCTTGTAATATTACAACAATTATGGCAGAATTATATCATTCTGAAGTGCATAGTAAATTTCTTAGATTCAATTTGATCAAAATGATGTAAATCAAGCTTTTGTGAATAAATACAGAAAAATACCAGAATTGAGATTTCTACTTGACACAGCAGAGATACTGAAACATTGACACCAATGTCTTCAAACTGAGGATGGAGACTATAGGGTAGTGCATGCTGATGAGGAATGGATCAAGCTGCTCTTTGCATGCACTGTGAAGACTCCCTCAGGAACTGGAGCTATTGTAGCCAAAGCAAAAAGAGTTTTTCACAGTCAAAGTGCTGCAAAGAGCAGTGACAGTTTTAGTGTCATTCAGTATGCAAATAAACACACTTTTAGATGTGAATCAAGATAAATGCTGAAACTAGTATGTTTAAAAGAGTCTAAGAAACATGGCGTGAATACCAATGTCTTTTTAATTTCAGAAATTATACAAAAATATATCCGTTTATTGTTATTGTATAGACACAGGTCCACTCAAACCTGTATATAATCATCTTGACAGCAGAACATGTACCCTTGTGCAATAATTCAATGATAATTTGAATTGTACATATAATCTATCCCTATATATACTATTCTCAGATATATTAATTTTTTTTGTATAATACACACACACACACACACACACACAGACATTACAATATGTTTATAAAAAGTTGCATATAAAACATCTTAAAAACCAAATAAAAAAAGAGAAGATTTCAGGGTAAGATTCCTTCATTCATTGTCTTGTCAGTACAAGTATTATTTCAAGCATAGTAAAAAGTAAGATTATTTTGGAAGCATGGGAATGGAAAAAAACAAAATGCTCTTGGGGAGCAGACCTTTGTGTCTACACAAATCCTGTTACATGCTGTGTAATTGCTGCTTTTTGCATAACCCCTTTGACATACTCAACAAAATAACAGTGATGATTAGATGTTGACAGAAGAAGACAAAAACTTAAATTTCAACAAAGCTGAAAAAAAAAAAATTTCCTTGATTTTTTTCATTTTATGCTGAAAACTTTAAAACTGTAAATCATCTCTTATCTGGTACGATTGTATAACAACTTCTACAGGACAGTAATGGACAAAATAAATGCAATATAACTGTATACACTTTTTTTTCTTATGACAGTGTTTGAGCACTGAAACAAACAAACCTTCATTTCATATCTTTGCTTATTCAGATCAACAAAAACTAATATAAACTGTGTGATATAGAAACAGCATGTACATTTATCAATTATTAAACCTTATTCTACAGTGCAATTCAAACTTTACTGCATAACATTACACACACACACACACACACACACACACACACACACACACAGTCTGTGGCAACAT
>NW_015667382.1:118645-119616 GCF_001515625.1 Sinocyclocheilus rhinocerous
TAACATTACACACACACACACACACACACACACACACACACACACACAGCCTGTGGCAACATTTCGGCCAGATTATATTGTTGCTTCTTGCACTCAAGCATGCAAGAATCACTGCTAACATTTAATACTCCGAACAGGTGGATGTGAATCTGGCAATGTTTCATTACACTGGTTGTTGTACAAATTGTCACAGTTTATAAATGAAACGTTTGTGGTGCTAAATGTGAATGCTCTATCACATCTGACATACAATACCACTCACAATAAATTGTTAAAATCATGAGATAAAGACACATCTGCCATGTCATTTAAGTCTTTGAGCTCTTTTGCTGTGACTTGTGTTTCAGCAGCACTCCTGCATCACATTTGCAGTGCTGTACCAGTTGAGTTACAGAGCAAGTTTACTATATCAGATGGAGCATAACATATGGAGCTGGTCACATGATGCAAACACTATGTACAGTATTAGTTTACAAATCATGCACTGTGGTAAAATGGTTCTGAGGTCATAACAAAATTGTGCAAGGAACTGCACAAAAATAAATCTTTATTAATAAATAATCTGCTCCTGTAATCAAAATTTGTGTAAATTTTGTTTTACCTCCACTAGTGTTAATTTCAGCTGGAAACTGTTGTGAATATTATGTATAGGTACGTTTTTGGAGTTTTGCAAAAATGGAGGTAGAGGCATGTTTTTCCAATGAGCCTAGATTGCAAAGAGATGAACATAGTATTTTACATTTGAGGAGCTAGTGAATATTCCATATCATGTGCAATAAACAACAGGACAGTTTCTGTTTGGTCTATGACTTGTTAGATTAATTTAAAGGGGTCATATGATGCGATTTCAATTTTTCCTTTCTCTTTGGAGTGTTACAAGCTCTTGGTGCATAAAGAAGATCTGTAAAGTTGCAAACACTAAAGTCTCAAAACCAAAGAGATATTCTTTATAAAAGTTAAGAGTTAACCAC
>NW_015667382.1:119626-129792 GCF_001515625.1 Sinocyclocheilus rhinocerous
TCACAGTATGGTGAGGGGCATAACATTTCTGTCACACACTTGAGGTATTCGGCCAATCATAACGCATTGGATAGCTGGCCAATCACAGCACACCTTGCTTTTTCAGACCGATGAGCTTTGTAAAAATCGACGTGTTTCACAAAGGCGGGGCATAGAGGAGAAACAATAATGTACAGTATGTGGAAAATAATGTGTTTTTTGAACTTTAAACCGCATAAACACATTTCATTACACCAAATACACAAAATAATGTTCTTTTTAGCAGCATCATATGACCCCTTTAAATGTGGGATTTTGATTCAGTTTGATATTTTAGTTTTAATTCAATCACAATCACACTGAGAGAAAAGAAGCTATTTTAATCTTTGATAATGCAAAAATGTTATATTTTGCAAAAGAATGAGCTTTGCAGTGCATATATAGCAGTATAGTTGAATGAGCTGCATTCAGACCATTTAAATGCTTCTAGAGAGGGATACATAAGAATGACTGTTTGTCATGCGTTATTCATCTGATTAATGGACATATGGACCCAATTAGTCCAAATAGGAAGGTGACAATATGACATATTCTGACTGTTGTTCCGAGCAATTAGAGCCAAACACAATCTGTGTCATAGATGTGTACTCTTTAAGGTCACTTTACTGGTTACATTGAAGCTTTTCTTTATTCTGCAGTCATTGGTATTGCTAGATCTCCACGTTATTTGAACACATCAAACATTTTCAGATGAGCTTCATTAAAGGAATGAAAAAAAATGAACATTGTTGTTTCAAACCTGTATGTTTTTCTTTCTTTTTTTTCAACACTTTAGCAGAATATTCACACTGCTCTTTTTCATACAATGAAAGTCAATGATGACTGGGGGTGTCAACCTACAAATATATCAAACAGCACACTAAAAGTAGCCCATCTTACAAGTCTGATAAATGTCAAGTGTTCTGAAGCCATATGATGAATTTGTGTGATAAAAAAAAAGCACTTTTAAAAGAATTTAAGACTATCATTATTAACTAATACTTGTGTGTGTGTAAACCTAGCTTCAGTCCAGTATTGAAACATTAATAACACTATAAATGTAATTCTTAAATTTACTTTATAAGAATCCAGATTTCATAGCAAAAAGACATGTACCACGAACAGAAGGTGGACATTTTTACAATTATACTAAAAGGCCTTGTACTTGCTAAAAAGCACATACTATCAATCAGAGGGCAGAATATTGTGTTGAACATGTAGAACAGGTTTGTTAGTGATGTTTTGATTATATAGATAATTTAGAGGTAATTTAAATGTATCAAATAGGCTTTAAAGGCTTAATGGTGTCATCATTTTGGAGCTTGATAGTTGCTGGTTACCATTAACTTTCTTTGAATGGAAAAGAGCAGCATGGACATCCTGCTTAACATCTCTTGTTTGTGGTCTATTAATGAAAAAAGTCAAACATGTTTGGAACAACATGAGGGTGAGTAAACAATGACAATTTACATTTTTTGGTGTACTATCCTTTAAGTTAAACAGGTTCTTGTTACTGCATTCAAACTAGGTTTAGGTGATGGATTAAACCACTGGTGATAAGGTGAGGTTGTTGTGATTGTGCTTTTCAGAATGACAGTGTTTTACTAAAGGTGTTCTGTCTAATACATTGTGTTGTCAACATGCCATCCTTGTACATATGTGATAGAGCATTAGAAAGATATCTCACCCCTTTAGATTCTGTTAGATTTCATACTTTTTAAAGATAATTTTATAATACAAATTTGTAAATGTCTTAATGCATACTGCAAAGCAAGCAAAAATTTATAAGCTTTATGTTTTGGTCTGAGAGTACGATTAAGTCCGACAGTGGTGCAATAAATTCACTGAAAGTGCAAGAACTGACATCTTTGATAAATGTCATGAAAACCCATGAGAGGTTAGCAGCCAGTCAGTACAATCTACAGAATCATAAAAGTTATATATATAGCGATTCCCTTCATGTATTACAGGTGATAAATCTATTTAGTGGCACATAAAAATCAAATCCGAGGCAAATAATTTTTCAATTCAAAATCATGGTGCAGAGGCCAGTGTGTAATGTACTTCCAGTGCCAAAACACAATCTGACAAAAATCTAAAAAATAGCTCTGGTTCAGAGGCACTTCATATAAGCAGAGAAAAGTGAACAAAAATATCATCCACTTATTCCAAATGTATGTGCAACTTCATAGTGTGCTGCCATCATTTCAAACCTTACTTTCTTAACATAGTTCTTACGTGGGCTTTTAGATATTTGCTACGTTGTTGTGATATTTGGGTGTAAGTCTCAGAAGCTCGATTCAGGGACTGCCTTCTTTCTACCCAGTGAGTTTGTGCTGTAGCGTGTGCGTTGCAGGGTGTTCTGAGAGCCCCTGTCCATAGGAATGCTCTGCGGCTGAGCCGCTGACGTGCTATTCCTGTGTAGAGATGCCGTCCTTCTTAAGCTTAGATCGGCCTTGCTTTGAATATTGGAAGAACTTTGTGAGCGTTTGATGTCTGATGACCCACGACTCACCTTGCCATTTGCAAATTCATCTCCGAGTCTGCTACGAACTTGGTTAGTGCTATTAGCTTTACCTTCTGAAGTTCTTTTGTGTGTCCCATTGGAGAGTGAAACTCCAGATGGGCTCTTCACCTCTGCGTCACCCCTTTTCACAGATTCACTGTCTCGAGACCTCCGAAGCGAGTCTTTCTTCATGAAACCACCTTTAAGAAAAGCAAAGACACTGTCGTGATGTTTTGTCTCCTGCCCCTTTCTCTGTTTCTCCTCCAGATGGTGTCGCTCCTCGCCTGGATCATCCCTCTGCGCTGTTTCCCACCCGCTTGGACCACTGGAACTGGATTGGATCCCTGTGCCGGAGCTGTTTCTGGACTGTGATTTGTCCTGTTTTGATTTTCTGCTGCTCCGTCTGGTCAAAGTTCCATCTTCTCTTGGTCTACTGCTGCTGCTGGGTTGTTGGCCCATTGCTTTCTCTGAGCTACTTCTTTCTTGACCCCGTGGTATTTTGAGAAACTCTGGAGGTCCGAGGCTGCTGTGGCTTGAAGATTTGGCTGTGGATTTTTTCGTATCTTCTTCTTTACCGCTTTCTTTATCGAAAGGTCGAGTCATTAGGGCAACAATGGGGTCTTTGGTGCATCTTGGCCTTCTGCCGGACTCTAAATACTCCACCAGCTCTGCAGGAGCCTGGCCAGGAGCTTGGGCAGGTTTGTGGCGGTCTTTGTTTCCAAAGGACCATCGCAGTGGGAGCATTTTGGTCTTGGTGGGACTTTTCATGCTTACGCTACGCCCTTGGATTCCTCGCACTAAAGGTCTGCTTTCAAAACCACCTAGAGACACTGATATTTACACAATATTTACCACATGGTGGAAAACACTTTCCCACAACACAACAAAAGTGAAGAACTATGATGAAATCTCTGTCAAGGAACATTGTTTTAGTATTTACATTTCTTATTTACAACGACGAGAACAAACTGGATGGGTAGACTCACCTCTCTCTTCCATTGAGGGTTCATTTTGAAAGACGGGAGACTTTGGGGAGTCTGGGATGGAAGAAGGGCATGTTGTGGAAGACCGTGATACCACACTTCCTCTTTTACTGTCACCATTCAAACGGATGAGCCAGTGATCTGACATAGAGGAGCTGGTGGAACCTGCACAGTGAGACAATAAAGACTGTTTAGTGGCTGGTCCATGTTTCTCATAGACATGGGCTTAAAGCATGCTGCACTCTCTCACTGCCCCTTCATTTTTAATAACTAAAATTCATCATCTGCACATGTTCTGTATTATCGTTTCCATGACGACCAAATCATGCATAGGCAGTGGCATCTTAGCCACCAGTCAAAATGAACTCAAAAAAACCCTTCATTCAAGTATTTTCAAAACCTGGGGAGAGGTAAAAGTAGAAATTTTCATATTTTGCATACTGCAAATACTGTCAATTTAGCTTGTAAGAGAAAATGACTTGTACAATGGTAAGAAAATCTGGTCCTACACTCAAAATTCTGTCCCTGGTAAGAGGACATTTTTTCATGCAATGACTGTGTAACATTCACACTGCAATATATATGAGGAAAAAAACTATTTCAGCTGATTTCTGCCAAATGTTGATCCACTGCGAAAAAGGTCAGTCAGCCTCCATCTGCAGTGTGGCCACAAAGGCTCATTTACTCACCTCTGACCGAGCTGTTGGCGGACCAGGGTGGGATGACATTTCTTCTCTGATAGAAGAGGATATACGCCCCCCGTGTGCACAGTTCCTCCTCTGGCACAATCTCCACACTGTTGTCGTCATAACTGTACCAGTGGCCATCCACTGAGTTTCTACAGTAGGCTGTTTTACAAAGACATATGCTGTAATCTGCTGGAGTGGTGTATGTATGTATATTTGTGTTTGTATATATATATATATATATATATATATATAAATGACATTGACCTTTTTATATATATACTTTTTCTACATATAACTGCCTTTATGCCATTCAAGGTACAAATCTTAAAAAATATATATTTTTTCTAACAATTATTTCTAGAAGAAAATAGAAATCTTTTCTAACAATAAAAACAAGTCGTTATTATCATTTTTTACCAATTTAACACATCCTTGCTGAATAAAGGTATTAATTTCTATTAATATAAAGTGTTAATTAATATTAATTTCAGACATGGGCTTAAAGCATGCTGCACTCTCTCACTGCCCCTTCATTTTTAATAACTAAAATTCATCATCTGCACATGTTCTGTATTATCGTTTCCATGACGACCAAATCATGCATAGGCAGTGGCATCTTAGCCACCAGTCAAAATGAACTCAAAAAAACCCTTCATTCAAGTATTTTCAAAACCTGGGGAGAGGTAAAAGTAGAAATTTTCATATTTTGCATACTGCAAATACTGTCAATTTAGCTTGTAAGAGAAAATGACTTGTACAACGGTAAGAAAATCTGGTCCTACACTCAAAATTCTGTCCCTGGTAAGAGGACATTTTTTCATGCAATGACTGTGTAACATTCACACTGCAATATATATGAGGAAAAAAACTATTTCAGCTGATTTCTGCCAAATGTTGATCCACTGCGAAAAAGGTCAGTCAGCCTCCATCTGCAGTGTGGCCACAAAGGCTCATTTACTCACCTCTGACCGAGCTGTTGGCGGACCAGGGTGGGATGACATTTCTTCTCTGGTAGAACAGGATATATGCCCCTCGTGTGCACAGTTCCTCCTCTGGCACAATCTCCACACTGCTGTCGTCATAACTGTACCAGTGGCCATCCACTGAGTTTCTACAGTAGGCTGTTTTACAAAGACATATGCTGTAATCTGCTGGAGTGGTGTATGTATGTATATTTGTGTTTGTATATATATATATATATATATATATATACACACACACATATATATACATATATATACGCACATACACATACTGCCTTTACGCCATTCAAAAGTACCAATCTTAAATTGTAATCCTTTCTAACAATTATTTCTGAAAGAAAATAGAAATATTTTCTATTTAAGTAAGTCTTTACCATCACTTTTTGTATCAATTTAACACATCCTTGCTGAATAAAAGTATTAATTAAAAAAAAGAAAGAAAAAAATGTACTGATCCCAAACATTGTATAACAATACAAAATATTTCTATTTTAATTAAATGCTGTTCTTTTTAACTTTTTATTCATCAAAGAATCCTGTTAAAACTATCACAGGTTCCAAAAAAAAGTATTAAGCAGCACAACTGTTTCCAACATTGATAATACATCAGTGTATTAAAATGATTTCTGAAGGATCATGTGACACTGAAGACTAGAGTAATGGCTGATGAAAATTCAGCTTTGCATCACAGGAATAAATTATATTTTTAAGTATATTAAAATAGAAAACCGTTATTTTAAATTGGAATAATATTTCACAATACTGCATTTTTATCAATATTATATTTTTTCTTTATTTTTGATTAAAAAAAATGCAATCTTGATGAGCGTAAAAAACTTATTTAAAAACATTAAAACTCTTACTGATCTCAGCTGATATCAACTGAACTATGAATTCACAAAAGGAATTGACATTATCGCAATCAGCTAGACAATTCCTCAAAGCCCACTATTATGCAAAATGTTGCTATATAGAATAGTTATGTCAAGTGTAAATAAAAACAAGTATCCCGTTTACAGTATATGAAAAATTGAATTGAGAAAATCTGTAGAGATCCTAATAAATGTTGGTAATGGGTGGACAAAAAATAATTCACATTTTGTGACAAAGGAGACAAAAGAGAATTGGTCTGTGCCACAGTCAGACGACCAGGGGGATCTGCAAATCTTTTAGGTATTTTTTGTAAAGTATAAACACAGGTCTAATTGGGTGTTGACAACAAAGTAAGGCAAACTCTTTCTGTGAAATCCAACCCTGTTCTTTTGCATTATGTTGAAATGACAATATCTCACTTTGAAAAGTAAGTGTAGGTAGGATCAAAAGATAACATTCTATAAAAAATAGCATAGACATTTGTGATAAAATTCCTTGTTTATACTGTCTTTCTTAGCATGCTGTACTATAATGTATGCACCTTTATATGCAAGTTTAGTGAACAAAATTCCCAAGAGATAGTGATTTCATAGAGGAGGAGGAGATTTTGCTTATATGTTTTTCCCAATGTGGTTATCCACATTCGTGGATCCTGTAAGTAACGAGACCTTACTCAGTCCTATTCCTAATGGGAATTACAAATTACAAATAAATAATTGGGCACAACTTAATAATAATACTGCAACTAAGCAACTAAGCATTCATCTATTTTTGTTAAATCTTATTTTCTTTTCTTTATTCCTATATACCTGCTTATATGATTTAATAGGATTTGTGGTGACATTTCACTCATATCCCCCCAACCTTCATTTCATTCATATTTCCACCACAGAATATTAAACACAGCATATACGAATTCACCTATAATGCATGTATTTAAATATGACAAATAAACTAGTGAGAGTGTAAAAAGTGACTTTTTTCATTAGTTTTATGTCACTGAATGAAACTCAAAATCACCTATAGTTGAAGAAGCATAAAAAAAATGGCATGTACTGTATAACAATTATAAAAGAAAAAAAAGCATTTTAAATGGACAAATAACCCCTTCTTACTATCAGAGATCCCAGCACACTCACCTGTGTAATGGCCTCCATGCATGCCTCCGTGGTGGTTACAGACTGCATACAGGTCATAAAGGAAGTCAGTATCTCCATGTTTCCAAGTTGCAGGCCACGGGGACAGATTCTTCATGCTCTGACTGCGTTTCACCACATGGGGAGTCATATCCAGACCGCTTATCGGAACGCGAATGAGGGTGGAGAGCTTGTTTCGCCGTTTGCCCACCTGGCGAAAACGCTTGAGGTGCAGGATGAGGATGTCAGGCAGGGTCCATAAGCTCATCTTCACCATCCCCTGCTGCATCTGCTTACAGTGGGGGCACTTCCACGCATCATCTGGCGCCAGCTGCAAGGGGAATAAAAACATTTGCTATAAACAGTCCAGAACTCATTTGTGATGTATGTCACAGACAACAAATCAATGTAGTTAGTCAGATGCCCCCCATGTGAGATTCAAAAGCACAGGCAAATAAATAACATTTTCTTTCTTGGGTTTGTTAAAATGCAGGTTTCTCCATGGTCAACTAAACCATGTCATTATCTGAACCGGTTTTGTCTCAGTGTGGTGCAGTAAAACATTTATATCTCTGGAATACACTGCTGCGACAAACTGGATTGCAGTGAACATGCAGAGAGGAAAGGACAACAGCATCTGCATATTTGCAGGACCTCTGCAGAACATCAGTAAATTGTTATTTATATCTTCAAAATATGTACAGACAAATGCATGATTTAATTGCTGCTGGAAGCCATATCCCACATGCACTGCACACTATATTAAAAGCATTTTTTTTTTCCATAACTGAAGTCCTGGTAGATGTGTTGCCTCAGTAACGACATGACACTGTTAGAGGATCGATAATACATTTGTGGAGCCAATCATGATGAGGTAACTCTCAGGGGTTCATGGGTAAGATTTATCAAGTGGTACTTGTCAAGAACAGGCAGTATACAGAGAAGAATGAATTCAGAGTGACCTTTCAAAGAGAGTGAGTGGATGTGGGACGTGAGAGACAAAAACGGTAGGTGGGAGACCAGCTACATTTGCTCCTCAAGTTGGTTTTTAAATCAGCTTGAATAATCTTGAATATGGAATAGCGATCGGTCCTGCTAATCGAAATGTCTAACGCCTTGCCTTGCAAGCGTAGATTCCACAGAGAACCTTTTGTACTGCATTAGTTCCCACTTGTGTCAAAAAACAACAGTTTTTATTCAACATTTTCCCACCAGGATTTATTTTTTGACCTATAAGAGTGCATATAAAAAAACACAGCATTATGTTCATTTTGGTGAAATACTTCTTAACTGAAATAAGTTCTCGATCTGAACAATTATGACTGCTACATAAAATTTAATCAAATGCTCCTGACATGCTAACAACATAATTGATTCAGATCCTGAAAATCCTAACAACATAAATGCTCTGCTAGAATACAGATTTATATAATTGGTTGGCTCTTATGTTAGACTGTAGAGCTCTCTACATCGTAAGAGATTTCAGTGCAATCACTGTTTCAAGTATATTTTGGTTTCTTCATGTTCAGTCCATGTTTTTAGACCTGAATTTAGTTTTTGCTTTTCATCTAAACCCACATCATATACTTAAACATTAGCCTCTGAGACAACAAACACAGATGACAGCAACAGGCCACTTCAGTGTCTGCAGAGGCACTAAACTCATAACCAGACAGACCTAGAATAGAACATTATGAAATATATCAAATGTTGGGTAACAAATAAATAAGAGGAACTCATTTTCTGTGGCATTTTTCAGCTCTGGTTGACAATTCAGTCATTAAGTTTCCCTCATGTTTTTCTAACTTCTGCTATTAATGTGGAACACAAACATTATTTTTGAAGAATTGTTATACAAATTGAATGGAATCAACAGTGCAATTACAGTTACATTTACATTATGTTTACATTTTAATCATTTAGCAGACGCTTTTATCCAAAGAGACCTACAAATGAGGACAAAAGAAGCAATCAAAACCAACAAAAGAGCAATAATATGCAAGTGCTATGACAAGTCTCGGTTAGCCCAACACAGTACACTTAGCAAGGTTTTTTTTTTTTTATATTTACAAATTCATTAATAAAAAGAAATCAAGTAGATAGAATAGAAAAAGAAAAGGGAAATCTAGTGTTAGAGGGTATTTTTTTATAATAAACAAAAAAACAATTAGATAAAATAGAAAAAGAATAGATAAATCTAGTGTTAGAGGCTCTCTCTTTTTTTTTTTTTTTTAAAACAGGTTAGTTAGAAATCAATAGAGAGTGCAAGCGTTAGAGGGTCAAGTTTTGTTTTGTTTGTTTTTAATAAAAAAGAAAACAAATAGATACAATAGAATTATAATTGAGAGTGCTAGAGAGGGTGAAATGAAGATGGACGAGATGTGTTTACAAATCAAACGCTGTTCTTTTGAATTTTGTTCATCAAAGAATCCTGAAAAAAATCACAGTTTTTAACATTGATAATAATTAGTATTTTCACCAACAAAAATGGTTTGAAGTCAGTTATTTTTCGCAGTATATCTTTTGCCGTAGTGTGTCAGTTGGAAACATCCATTTATATTTCCAAACATTGCTTTTGCCATTAATTGTAATAATTCAGTGAGATTTTTGTCTGACAACAGCCAGTGCTCCACACATAGATAATGGGCCCGTTCTTCGTACGTCGCTAACTCAGTTAGCTGGATTTGATTGTTGATGATTTGGCATGATCTTGGATTGGTTGGTTCTTCGAAGCTCATCCTGGAGTTGCTGTCATAGCAACAGGTTCTTAAACTTAAACCTGCTCGGGAGCAGGCTTATTTCATGTAAACAGGATTAGATCGCATCTTTGTAAGCAGAACTGATACTTAAAATCTGTCCCAGCCACTGCTGCTTTATTAGAAGAGTACCCTACTGATCCAGGGACAGTAATTTACAATAATAATAAAAAAATTAATACAAAAAATATTATAATGTTGTGTAGTCATCATCTATAACAC
>NW_015667382.1:129805-134031 GCF_001515625.1 Sinocyclocheilus rhinocerous
AAACTTTAATTAATGCTGTCACATAACAAATCTGCTTCAAAGATAAAATTAAATGAATTGCTAATTACAACACTGAAATAAAAATGTAAAGCCTGTAAAAATACTAGAAATCATGAATATAAATAATTGGGAATCATGTAAAAAAATAAAATAAAATAAAAACAGTGCACGTTTCATTGATCTATTATTACATTTATGTAGTTTTGTTCGCTTGGCTGTTTCCAGAAATTTGTCAAGTTTTTTCGTCAGGTGTCTTTTTTAAATATATGATGTCATTACATAGCTGTCTTGCCGCCAGCCAATCGCTGCATTGCTGATCGTGGTCTCGAGTATCAATACATCTGCCCTTTTTGGGGGAACACGAGAACGCGCACGAATCTTAGTCAACTTAATCCAGATATTTTAATCAAATCCGCAAATTCGATTGAAGAACCAAACTAGCCAGAGATCAGTTATCACGATTACTAGATCTGGAATCTTTCAAATCATCTCAGATGTATTAAGCGAGGTACGAAGAATGGACCCCAGCTGTACAGAAGACGATAGTGCCATCATCCAGCTTAATTCAGTTCAAGTGTCGTTCTCATTCTATGATTTTTGGATGTCTCACTTAGTCATCATCTATAACACTATAGACACAGCCAGGTTTACTCGCTGAAAAATGTATTTGTGATGAAACAATTACATTATAATTGTATTGGAGTCTTACACACATGCTATATGCATTAAGCCGTGCATTAATTTGAGTGGTGACAGCTATTATGGGAGTGGCTTGATGGAGCGCAGAAGATGCAGATAACTTGATCTTGACCCTTAAGAAACTTTAATTAATGCTGTCACATAACAAATCTGCTTCAAAGATAAAATTAAATGAATTGCTAATTACAACACTGAAATAAAAATGTAAAGCCTGTACAAATATTAGAAATCGTGAATATAAATAATTGGGAATCACGTAAAAAAAATAAAATAAATAAAAACAGTGCACATTTCATTTATCTATTATAACATTTATGTAGTTTTGTTCGCTTGGCTGTTTCCAGAAATTTGTCAAGTTTTTTCGTCAGGTGTCTTTTTTAAATATATGATGTCATTACATAGCTGTCTTGCCGCCAGCCAATCGCTGCATTGCTGATCGTGGTCTCGAGTATCAATACATCTGCCCTTTTTGGGGGAACACGAGAACGCGCACGAATCTTAGTCAACTTAATCCAGATATTTTAATCAAATCCGCAAATTCGATTGAAGAACCAAACTAGCCAGAGATCAGTTATCACGATTACTAGATCTGGAATCTTTCAAATCATCTCAGATGTATTAAGCGAGGTACAAAGAACGGACCCCTGATCTCATCATCATCCAAGCCTGTATGGAATGACATGAAGAATCAGAAAAAAACGGAGACAGATTAAATCCAGAAAAACCGTGGCAATGCCTCCAAGATGCTTGAAGAAATATATATATATGGCATATACCGTATATAGTATTTCTAGTATCTCTATATAGTTACACATTCACATTCATATTTATCCAATCTTTAAATGAAAAGAGTAAGAAAACAGTATAAAAGAGAGAAATAAGCAGAGAGTGTGACTGGAGGAGAGAGTACCTGCTCCTCTTTAGTGTAGAGCTGAAAACACTCATCAAGCGTGCAGCTGTGCTGCTGTACATGATTCTGCTGCTGGATTCTCACACTCTCTGCATCCTCAATAACTTCCTCTTGAATGTTACCAAAGAGACTGAAACAGATATGAATCACACATAAAATTACTTTTAAACCATATTACTGAGAAGACTCTTACTAACTTGACACTTACGGTGGTTTTAAATTAAATGAATGGTCTGCCTTTAAATAAGAACATTTTATGAAGCTGCATGTATCTTACCATTCTTTGATTCTGTTCTCCCATTCAATCACAAGCTTCACGTGCAGAGGACCACCAGGACCGCATAATTTCAGGGCCCTGTGAGAGAAAGACATGATTCAGACTGTGAGTTCGGTATTCAGACACTAGGGGGCAGACTATAATCAGTTAGTTCATATTCAATTCAGTCTGTCAGTACATAATTTGGCACACGGACACTGTCATTCTGTTCTATTTTGCCATTTTTTTAATAAATATATTTTTAAACTGAATTTACACTACTGTTCAAATGTCTGGGGTCAGTAAGATTTTTTTAAGGATGTAATAATTTTATTCAGCACATTAAACTGATCAGACATTTGTTACAAAAGATTTTTATTTCAAACAAGTGCTGTTCTTTTGAACTTTCTATTAATTCAGATTCCTGAAAAAAAAGTTTCATGATTTCCACACTAATATTAAGCAACATATTTTTATTATAATTTAATTAAAGGGTTTTTTGGCCATTGATTGTGCAGTAAAGGGGGGAGGGTAAGGAAACAACCGAGACAGGAGGTATGACATGCAACTGGGTCATGACCAGAGTCAACTATAACAAATATGTCACACCACTGCGATACGGCTCTAATGTAATTTCATTTTCTAGAACATGTACTTTCACTCGTTTCATCGTTACAAAAGACAAAAGTATAGAGGGATAGAGAAAAGGCTAAAAAAAAAAAATCAGAACAATGGCCAGTTACTTTATCTTTCAAAATTGCAAGTCTAAAATTAGCTTTTTATTACTCATGTTAATTACCACTTGGATTCATCTGCAGGTCTCACTATCATTACAGGTTCTCAGACTGAGAAAATCAATCAATCAAATATGGCCTATGGACACAAATGACAATAATCACCTGGCTAAACCACAAGAGAGAGGAAAAACACACAGCGTTCAAGCCCTCACTGTTCACCCTATGCAATTCTGCAAACAATCGATCAAATATGACAGAGGGAAAAGCTGCGGCAAAAAGGAGTGCAGGGTAATTTGAAGATGTGACTGGAGCATGGCTGAGTTTTTCTGAGAGCTAGGCTAAAGCCAGATGAATTCTGACACGCAGTCCGTCTGCGTTAATTGCGATTGTTTCTGAGAGGATTTAAATGCAGGGAACAATAATTCAGAGGTGTGAGGGGAATTCACTTGAATTCATCAGCTCTGGTCTATTGAGAAGAAAGCTCTGACACACACACGCAAGGGTTTTCTTATCTCACACCGAACAACTTATCTTGTCTTACACTGAACAATTTACCTTATCTCAACCTGAACTTTGGGGAGCCAAAACACACACACACACACACGCGCACACACACACACGCGCACACACACACACACACACACACACACCTTTGTTTCAGGAGTTACACTAACTAACTTTGCATGCTTTCTCTCCATTCTCTGAACTTGTGTTCGTACGAACAATCTATTTGATGATAAATGTTTGTGGCATCCATATGCTTCCTGTCATTACTTGGAAAACGTGGTCTTCTTAACTCAATCTTGCTTGTGAAACCTCTAGATGAATGAATACATCTTCAGCAATGGCTGACAAACTTAATTGCTTGCACAATTAAAACTGCTGGCTTTCAGAACACAAGAGCAGCGGCTTGCGTCAAAGAACAGCAGGTAACCACATGAGAAATGGAATGTCTCTGCTATCATCTGAACATCATAATTACAAATAAACAACCTATTTATACAGTGACAGACATGGATGAGAGTGCAAAAATGAAGCGTTGGTAAGAAGAGGTGAGTAGACACCTCGGCAACATTCATTTTTCTCAAATCTGCACCAAACAAAAAAGTACAGTGCTAGTATCCTGGTATAGTGATGCTATCAGATGGTAATACCATGGTATTGTATATATATGGATCATTAGTAAAAGGAGACATATTATGCCCTTTTTTACAATATGTAATATAAGTCTCTGGTGTCCCCAGAATGTGTCTTTGAAGTTTCAGCTCAAAATACTCTACAGATAATTTATTATATCATTTTGAAAATGCCTATTTTGAGTGGAAGCAGAAACACGCTGTTTTTCGGGCCTGTCTCTTTAAATGCAAATGAGCTGCTGCTCCCCGCCCCCTTTTCCAGAATAGAGCTGCGCCATTACAGCTAGGACCTGCTAAAAAACATCTGTTTTGGTTCTGATTATCATGTTAATCGCGCTGAAATCATGCGTTTTAAACCACATCTACGGTTTTCTGAGCGCACACATCCGAAGCACACGCACAGAAAGCGGCTGTCACAGCATGTGAGTACTAAACTAAGTTCTCTTTCACACACAAGTTATGTTAAAAACACACACGAGTTACAAAAA
>NW_015667382.1:134604-146460 GCF_001515625.1 Sinocyclocheilus rhinocerous
TTGTCGCTTGTGAAAACACAATAACGGCGCCGTGGGTGTAAACTTACAGATTAAGGGGCGGTAATATTATAATGAGATCCCTTTGCCACGTCACCAAGGGAGCGAAATCAGACGTGCCCGTTTTCTCAGACGCTTGCAGAAAAAGGCTTACCAAAACAAAGTTACTGGGTTAATCTTTCTCACGTTTCCTTGGTTGGTAAATGCACCAGTGACCTGATTATAGCACTTCAAACCTGGAAAAGTCAGATTTTCATGATATGTCACCTTTAATGCAAATGTTATTAAACTTTCAATTCATACGATCATGCACTTTTTAAAAATCTACAAATTATTTTGCAGAAATTATTTGTTAATGTACGTTTTAATGCTAACAAATGCCATTAAACTTCAGTTCATATAAAATTTGCTTAATTAGTCATTTTAAGCACCTCACAAACTACTCACATTAACATATTATTCATTAACTCATAACTCATTATGAGCAGTCATCTGAATGGCAAAAAGTGTCCCAAATGACCTGAATTCATCCTATTTACACATCTTTACAAATCATTTATTAATTATTTGTTAATGTTTTTGCAGTACTCAATCGAAAGTGGAAACTATTCATCATTTGTACATTTTTATACATGTTTACTAATCATTTAGTGTCTTTATGGGCATTGGACTTTTAGCTGCTGTAATGACGTTTGTGTAAAGGGTAGTTGTTAAGTTTTGCTAAATGCTTGCTAAAGACATAACACACATTTTAATTTGGGTGCAAAACATGTTTTATTGCCTTAACCCTTATATTATTCCTATATCAACAGGAAAAAGAAAATCAGTTTTCCACGAAAACAATTGTTCATTTATCAAAACAATGTAATATAAACATATTGAATGTGTTCCCTTATATTAATCAAATTGACCCCTGTATACTGTTGACCCCTTAACCAACCCGTAGACCTACCAATAACACCAAACCTGTCCCTAATGCAAAAGTTGTGCATTAACAAAAGGTTTTAATTACTGAATAACATATGTTAAAATCATTTGTAGATTTTCAAGAAGTGCATGATCATATGAAATGAAAGTTTGATGACATTTGTAAGCATATTCATTTTACATTAAAAAATGATCTATTAATAATTAGGTAATGTTTAATAAGTTTATTAAACATTAACAAGCACATTATCTCATATTTCTAGCTATTTTAATATATATTAACAAATGATCTGTTTAGCATTATATAATGTTTGATAATGATTATTAATGAAAGTTATTATAAAGTGTTACCCAACTGAATATACGTGTTGGTTGCACCATGACTGTCATTCGAGTTTCAAGTTTCATTTAACAGAGAAAAAAAAATCATATTAATATTTATTTTCAATATAAACACTCACGCACGCACGCACGCGCACACGCACACACGCACACGCACACGTTGTGTTTCCATGTTTTATGGGGACATTCCATAGGCGTAATGGTTTTTCTACTGTCCAAACTGTACTTTCTACCCTATACCTAAACCTACCCCTCACAGGAAACTTTCTGCATTTTTAGATTTTCAAAAAACTTCATTCTGTATGATTTATAAGCTTGTTTCCTCATGGGGACCTCAAAAATGTCCCCACAAGGTCAAAATTTACTAGTATTACTATCCTTGTGGGGACATTTGGTCCCCATAACGTGATAAATACCAAGTACACACACACACACACACACACACACACGCGGACACACACACACAGACACACACACACGGACACAGACACATGGACACAGACACACACACAGCCTTCAAACTCCATAGTTTGTGATTTCATACATAATCTGCTCTAAGGATCCATTCCATTTTACTGAACTCTAATTTAAAAACATTAGACTTTAAAGTAGAACACATTTACAAATAAAAACATCATAATTCTGTTATATTCACTTCAGAGGGAGGAAAACAGCCCAGAATAGCAGGCAGAGAAGCGAACGAGGCTGCCGTCACGACTGTGGAACTGAGTTTTAAGCTCTTTAAATTGAGAAATGGATCATTGGCTTTTGAGACTGTGTGTTACACCTACAGCACTGAGAGGATGAGCTCTTCATACTTTGGCTTGTTGGGTTTGTCTCTCTAGAGCCTCACAAACATGATGCAGTGGAGAGGATACAATTAGTGCAAACTAGGTTAAAATACTGTGATGTGGGTGTTTGGAGACCAATTAAAAAGTTTAAAGCAGCTGGAGATATTAACTTTAGTGCCACTGAAGAGCATTTAGGGTGTACAGAAAACATTCTGTATCAAGGAATTTCTATACATACACTACAGTTCAGAAGTTTGGGGTCAGTATGATTTTTTTTTAATATATATATTTTTAAAGAAATTGACACTTTCATTTAGCGTTTTGTATTTCATTTGGAAACCAAGGTCCTAGAGTCTGGAGGAAGGGTGGAGAAGCTCATAGCCCAAGTTGCTTGAAGTCCAGTGTTAAGTTTCTACAGTCTGTGATGATTTGGGGTGCAATGTCATCTGCTGGTGTTGGTCCATTGTGTTTTTTTAAAACCAACGTAACTGCACCCATTTACCAAGAAATTTTGGTGCACTTCATGCTTCCTTCTGCTGACTAGCTTTTTGAAGATGCTGATGGAGACCAATTAAAAAGTTTAAAGCAGCTGGAGATATTAACTTTAGTGCCACTGAAGAGCATTTAGGGTGTACAGAAAACATTCTGTATCAAGGAATTTCTATACATACACTACAGTTCAGAAGTTTGGGGTCAGTATGATTTTTTTTTAATATATATATTTTTAAAGAAATTGACACTTTCATTTAGCAAGGATTGAAAATTAAATAAATGCTGCTCTTTTGAACTTTCTATATATCAAAGAATCCTGAAATCACAGTTTCCACAAAAATATTATGCAGCACAAATGTTTCCAACTTTGATAATAATACAAAATGGTACTTGAGCACCAAACCAGCATATAAGAATGATTTCTGAAGGATCATGTGACACTGAAGACTGGAGTAAATGACATCACAGGAATAAATTACATTTAGAAATATATATTAAAATAAAAAACATTTATTCTAAATTATAATATTTTACAATATTACAATTGAATTGAATGTTGTTGAATCTTTCAAAAACATTAAAGGGATAGTTCACCCAAAAATGAAAATTAGCCTGTGTTTCACTCACCCTCAAGCCATCCTAGGTGTACAGGTGCATCTCAATAAATTAGAATGTCGTGGAAAAGTTCATTTATTTCAGTAATTCAACTCAAATTGTGGAACTCGTGTATTAAATAAATTCAATGCACACAGACTGAAGTAGTTTAAGTCTTTGGTTCTTTTAATTGTGATGATTTTGGCTCACATTTAACAAAAACCCACCAACTCACTATCTCAACAAATTAGAATACTCCATAAGACCAATAAAAAAAAAAGTTCTTAGTGATGCATATTACTAATCAGAAATTAAGTTTTGATATATTTTTGGTAGGAAATTTACAAAATATCTTCATGGAACATGATCTGTACTTAATATCCTAATGATTTTTGGCATAAAAGAAAAATCTATAATTTTGACCCATACAATGTTTTTTTGGCTATTGCTAAAAATATATCCCAGCGACTTAAGGCTGGTTTTGTGGTCCAGGGTCACAAATTATTGATGTAAAATACCTGTCTATCATTCCCAATCTCTCAGTACACTTGAAGGTGTGTCCTTGATATTATGATGGTCTGTTGGTGGTGAAGGACATCAGCACCTGTGGGCACATCTGGACCAGCGTTCTCACGGGCGATCAAACGAGCACTTCCTCTAGTGTCCCTGCATCAAGCAGCTGTGCGTCTCATAAAGGCCATATGTTGTAGACGTCTCTTCACCTCCTCGGATTTCTCTTTCATCCTCTCTCTCTCGCTCTCTTTATTCTGTCTGTAAATCCTCCCGCTCTGTGGACTCCATCTGATAACGAGTCTCCAGTCATTTTCAGGCTTTATTTTATTAGTGGCATTTTATCAAAGACTGAGGTCCTCCGAGATGCTCGTTTGATATTTAATCTTTCCGTCAAGGCCTGGAAAACACTATTACGCGCCGCTGGCTCTATACTGGCGTCTGCGCAGCTCTCGCACAGACAGACTTTATGGATTTTGTCTGTTTGACTATTAAAAAGCTTTAATTGGCTACATTGCATTCATTTATCTCTCGGTGAGATCAGCGATTCCTGCGTGATTTAACTGGTCAGACAAATGGATGAATTCACATAATAGTGTCGTGTTCACAATCATAAATACTGTCTACACTTCCAGTATGCTCATAAAAGCAGTCAAGCCATTTCTTACCTGTTAGTCTCAGGATCAGATGAACTGCACAGGACAATGACAAAAGGTAACTGGAATCTGCAGGTCACATCAGATTAATTACAAGTTGTGTTTACATGTTTAAAAAAACTGCTAAGTCCAAAAAAGAACTTATTGAGGATTTTGAGATTTTTACAGGTTTACCGGTGCATCTCAATAAATTAGAATGTCGTGGAAAAGTTCATTTATTTCAGTAATTCAACTCAAATTGTGAAACTCGTGTATTAAATAAATTCAGTGCACACAGACTGAAGTAGTTTAAGTCTTTTGTTCTTTTAATTGTGATGATTTTGGCTCACATTTAACAAAACCCCACCAATTCACTATCTCAACAAATTAGAATACTTCATAAGACCAATAAAAAAACATTTTTAGTGAATTGTTGGCCTTCTGTAAAGTATGTTCATTTACTGTACATGTACTCAATACTTGGTAGGGGCTCCTTTTGCTTTAATTACTGCCTCAATTCGGCGTGGCATGGAGGTGATCAGTTTGTGGCACTGCTGAGGTGGTATGGAAGCCCAGGTTTCTTTGACAGTGGCCTTCAGCTCATCTGCATTTTTTTGGTCTCTTGTTTCTCATTTTCCTCTTGACAATAGCCCATAGATTCTCTATGGGGTTCAGGTCTGGTGAGTTTGCTGGCCAGTCAAGCACATCAACACCATGGTCATTTAACCAACTTTTGGTGCTTTTGGCAGTGTGGGCAGGTGCCAAATCCTGCTGGAAAATGAAATCAGCATCTTCAAAAAGCTGGTCAGCAGAAGGAAGCATGAAGTGCTCCAAAATTTCTTGGTAAATGGGTGCAGTGACGTTGGTTTTCAAAAAACACAATGGACCAACACCAGCAGATGGCATTGCACCCCAAATCATCACAGACTGTGGAAACTTAACACTGGGCTTCAAGCAACTTGGGCTATGAGCTTCTCCACCCTTCCTCCAGACTCTAGGACCTTGGTTTCCAAATGAAATACAAAACTTGCTCTCATCTGAAAAGAGGACTTTGGACGACTGGGCAACAGTCCAGTTCTTCTCCTTAGCCCAGGTAAGACGCCTCTGACGTTGTCTGTGGTTCAGGAGTGGCTTAACAAGAGGAATATGACAACTGTAGCCAAATTCCTTGACATGTCTGTGTGTGGTGGCTCTTGATGCCTTGACCCCAGCCGTAGTCCATTCCTTGTGAAGTTCACTCCAATTCTTGAATCGATTTTGCTTGACAATCCTCATAAGGTTGCGGTTCTCTCGGTTGGTTGTGCATCTTTTTCTTCCACACTTTTTCCTTCCACTCAACTTTCTGTTAACATGCTTGGATACAGCACTCTGTGAACAGCCAGCTTCTTTGGCAATGAATGTTTGTGGCTTACCCTCCTTGTGAAGGGTGTCAATGATTGTCTTCTGGACAACTGTCAGATCAGCAGTCTCAGTAGTGAACCAAACTGAGAGACCATTTTGAGGGCTCAGGAAACCTTTGCAGGTGTTTTGAGTTGATTAGCTGATTGGCATGTCAGCATATTCTAATTTGTTGAGATAGTGAATTGGTGGGTTTTTGTTAAATGTGAGCCAAAATCATCACAATTAAAAGAACCAAAGACTTAAACTACTTCAGTCTGTGTGCATTGAATTTATTTAATACACGAGTTTCACAATTTGAGTTGAATTACTGAAATAAATGAACTTTTCCACGACATTCTAATTTATTGAGATGCACCTGTATATATATATATATATATATATTTATTTCAGTAATTCAACTCAAATTGTGAAACTCGTGTATTAAATAAATTCAATGCACACAGATTGAAGTAGTTTAAGTCTTTGGTTCTTTTAATTGTGGTGATTTTGGCTCACATTTAACAAAAACTCACCAATTCACTATCTCAACAAATTAGAATATGGTGACATGCCAATCAGCTAATCAACTCAAAACATCTGCAAAGGTTTCCTGAGCCTTCAAAATGGTCTCTCAGTTTGGTTCACTAGGCTACACAATCATGGGGAAGACTGCTGATCTGACAGTTGTCCAGAAGACAATCATTGACACCCTTCACAAGGAGGGTAAGCCACAAACATTCATTGCCAAAGAAGCTGGCTGTTCACAGAGTGCTGTATCCAAGCATGTTAACAGAAAGTTGAGTGGAAGGAAAAGGTGTGGAAGAAAAAGATGCACAACCAACTGAGAGAACCGCAGCCTTATGAGGATTGTCAAGCAAAATCGATTCAAGAATTTGAGTGAACTTCACAAGGAATGGACTGAGGCTGGGGTCAAGGCATCAAGAGCCACCACACACAGACGTGTCAAGGAATTTGGCTACAGTTGTCGTATTCCTCTTGTTAAGCCACTCCTGAACCACAGACAACGTCAGAGGCGTCTTACCTGGGCTAAGGAGAAGAAGAACTGGACTGTTGCCCAGTGGTCCAAAGTCCTTTTTTCAGATGAGAGCAAGTTTTGTATTTCATTTGGAAACCAAGGTCTTAGAGTCTGGAGGAAGGGTGGAGAAGCTCATAGCCCAAGTTGCTTGAAGTCCAGTGTTAAGTTTCCACAGTCTGTGATGATTTGGGGTGCAATGTCATCTGCTGGTGTTGGTCCATTGTGTTTTTTTGAAAACCAACGTCACTGCACCCGTTTACCAATACATTTTGGAGCACTTCATGCTTCCTTCTGCTGACCAGCTTTTTGAAGATGCTGATTTCATTTTCCAGCAGGATTTGGCACCTGCCCACACTGCCAAAAGCATCAAAAGTTGGTTAAATGACCATGGTGTTGGTGTGCTTGACTGGCCAGCAAACTCACCAGACCTTAACCCCATAGAGAATCTATGGGGTATTGTCAAGAGGAAAATGAGAAACAAGAGACCAAAATATGCAGATGAGCTGAAGGCCACTGTCAAAGAAACCTGGGCTTCCATACCACCTCAGCAGTGCCACAAACTGATCACCTCCATGCCACGCTGAATTGAGGCAGTAATTAAAGCAAAATGAGCCCCTACCAAGTATTGAGTACATGTACAGTTAATGAACATACTTTCCAGAAGGCCAACTATTCACTAAAAATGTTTTTTTTATTGGTTTTATTTTATTGGTTTTTGTTAAATGTGAGCCAAAATCATCACAATTAAAAGAACCAAAGACTTAAACTACTTCAGTCTGTGTGCATTGAATTTATTTAATACACGAGTTTCACAATTTGAGTTGAATTACTGAAATAAATGAACTTTTCCACGACATTCTAATTTATTGAGATGCACCTGTATATGACTTTCTTCTTTCAGACGAATCCAATCGGAATTATATAAAAAATTGTTCTGGCTCTTCTAAGCTCTATCATCGTAGTGGGCGGGTGTTTCTGTTTAACAGTCCAAAACACGTTAAATAAAGCGCACGCATCTATAATAAAACGTGCCTCACACGGCTCCGGGGGGAATGAAGGCCTCCTGTAGCGAATCCATGCGTTTTTGTAAGAAAAATATCCATATTTCTAACGTAATAAACACTTTTCCCTCACTTCTGCTGACTGTCGTCTGCAGAAGCGTTCTGGCGGATGATGAAGGACGTATGCGTCGCGCACGCTCCTCTGAGATATGCTAGTCTCACGAGTTTGTTTAAGGAAGCAAAGTTTCCTTACTTTAGCAAAGGAAAACCAGTCTCCTCTTGGCTTATATCGAAATCCTCCTCTATCATCGTAGTGGGCGGGTGTTTCTGTTTAACAGTCCAAAACACGTTAAATAAAGCGCACGCATCTATAATAAAACGTGCCTCACACGGCTCCGGGGGGAATGAAGGCCTCCTGTAGCGAATCCATGCGTTTTTGTAAGAAAAATATCCATATTTCTAACGTAATAAACACTTTTCCCTCACTTCTGCTGACTGTCGTCTGCAGAAGCGTTCTGGCGGATGATGAAGGACGTATGCGTCGCGCACGCTCCTCTGAGATATGCTAGTCTCACGAGTTTGTTTAAGGAAGCAAAGTTTCCTTACTTTAGCAAAGGAAAACCAGTCTCCTCTTGGCTTATATGGAAATCCTCTGACATTTTTCTTTACAAATACTTGTTTTGTGCTTCTAATTCATGACCGGCGTTTTTTTCTCTCTCCGCGTTTGTCACTAATTATGCAACGCCGATGTCCTACGTCATCCGCCGGTACTGCTTCCGCGTATGACAGATAGCGGAAGTGATAGAAAAGTGTTACGTTTGAAATATGGATATTTTTCTTACAAAAACGCATGGATTCGCTACAGGAGGCCTTCATTCACCCCCGGAGCAGTGTGAGGCACGTTTTATTATGGATGCGCATGCTTTATTTGACATGTTTTGGACTGTTAAACAGAAACACCTGCCCACTACAATGATAGAGCTTAGAAAAGCCAGGACAATTTTTACAGTTTTTTACAATCGCTATGACAATTTTTTAAATACTTTAAACAATTTTCCTAAACTCTTAACGCAGTTAGCACAACATTCGTCTGTGTAGGCCAGTGGTTCTCAAACTGGGGGCCGCGGCCCCCTGTTGGGCCACCAGATGGCGCTAGGGGGGCTGCATAGAAATTCTAGAATCTAGATTAGGAAATTATTATAAAAAATTATTTTACCTGTATGTAAGTCAGGATTGTCAATCTATGTAAACTATGATGTATTTAAAAAATAGAAATATTTAAAAATAATAAAATAATATCAATCACTTGTACAGTGGTTACTAAATTGATGTGTCTGCATTGCATGATTTATTTTATATTGTAAAACTTGTATAATATTGTATATTTCTTTTATATTGTAAAACTATTTATTTTTAAGTAGAGTAGACATTTTTTTGTTTCTTGCAGAAAAAAAGATTGTTGAAAAAAATCAGATTTAAAAATGTGTGTCTGTTTGCACTGATGGTGCGGCAGCAATGACTGGGCACATTAGTAGAGTTGTCACCCGAATTCAAGCCATAAATCCAAAGATCGCAGCCACTCACTGTATGCTTCATCACCAAGCACTTGCATCGAAGTCAATGGTACCCGACCTGCATGATGTTTTGGAAGTAGTAGTAGCGGCTGTCAACTTCGTGAAGTCAAGACCGCTGAAGTCACGTCTCTTTGCAAAACTATGCACAGAGATGGGGGCAGCTCATGATCGGCTACTCTTCCATTCAGAGGTGCGGTGGCTCTCACGTGGAAAGGTTTTAGAGCGAGTGTTCGAACTGAGACGTGAGCTTCATGAATTTTTGAAAGAACATAAACCTGATCTAGAACTGTTTTTTTCTGATCAACAGTGGATGGCAAAACTGGCCTACCTTGCAGACATTTTCAGTAGTCTCAATGGACTGAATCTGTCCATTCAGGGATGTTATTCCACAATATTGGAGGCAAGTGACAAAATAAATGCATTCAGGAGAAAAATGGACCTGTGGGTACATAAACTACAAAGAGGCATCACTGACATGTTTCCAAATCTATCTGAATTTTTGGATACAAACTGCATGGGAGTGGACTTCATGCTCAACACCATTACCAGTCACCTCACCTCACTGAATGAACATTTCAGTCACTACTTCACAGACATTGACATGGAGAATTATGACTGGGTTCGAGATCCCTTTTCTTGTCAAGTGATGGCCAGTGGCCTCAGTGGAAAGGCCACAATATTGTATATTTCTTTTATATTGTAAAACTATTTCTTTTTAAGTAGAGTAGACATTTTTTTGTTTCTTGCAGAAAAAAAGATTGTTGAAAAAAATCAGATTGCTGTTCAAATTGCAAACCAAACTGTTGAGCCACTGTCATTTTACTACATCAAAATGTAAGAAGTTTAATGCACTTTTTTACAAAATACATGTAAATTCACTTTTCAGTATTCATCTTCTACTATGGACATCATAAATTACTGTTCAGTATTCAATACTTTTGTTGCACTTTTCAGACAATTTTTATAACAATTTGTTATATTTTATGAAATTTAAGAATTTAACAAATTTTGTATATTCAACATCAGAGAAATAAGGCTACAAACATAATTTAATGTTCCGGCATTGTACAAATTCATTTGTTTTTGGTACAATCTAAAAATTTTAAGTAAATTGTAAGTTTGGGGATGTTTTGCGTCATGAGTTTTCTTTTGGGGGGGGCCACAAAAGGATTCACCCTACACAAGGGGGCCTTCTGCTGAAAAAGTTTGAGAACCACTGGTGTAGGCAATACAATTAACGCATTTCTTGTTGCTTTGACACAAAATGCATACAGTTAACACAAATGTAAAATGCTAGAACTTCTTTTACAAACAAGCTCAACCAAGACCAAATCAATGGCTTTTTACTGCCAAATGTACAAATGCTTTCACTCTGTATGTCAGAACAGATAACATCATGTTCTAAACCTAACCTATAGGCTAAAGTCAAAGTAAACAGCTGTTCATATTGTGAATTGAAATTCAAATATATCCCTTTTTTTATTCATTAATGAGAAACAGCTGATTGAAGTTTTGCAAATATATAAATTACAGCTGATTCTCATCTAGGAAGCACACTCAGGTGTTGAGGTTCTTTCAATCGCATGATCATACGGTATACAGTAAAAGAGGACCTCTTTGGGCTGATCTTGTCTGGAAAAGTGCACTCCTGCATAAATGTGAGATTTTAGAAGACCTGCACGAAAGACTGGTGCCAGAGGTAGAAAGGTGACGTGTGGGAAACCACTTGCCATTATATGTTATCACATGAAACAATGTGGCATTCCACCATTCCCATGCAGTCACAGACTGGTTTGACACCGAGTTTTGGAAAATTGTTATGAGAATTGAAAAAATTGTCTTAGCGATTGTAAAAAAACTGTAATATAACTCCGATTGGATTTGTCTGAAAGAAGAAAGTCATATACACCCAGGATGGCTACGAAAGACTGGTGCCAGAGGTAGAAAGGTGATGGCTGGGAAACCACTTGCCAATATATGTGATCACATGGAACACCTTTCCCGTGCAGTCACAGACTGGTTTGACACCCATTCGCAAATGATGTTTATTTACCAAACCCAACAAAACAAAAATGTAGAGAGGCTTCAAAAAAACTGCAAAACACAATCTATGATCAATACAATATACTATTGTATGAGGGAAGATCTGACACATAAAATGATGCAGATTCAGTAAGTCCATCTGATGTTAGTGTTTTTATGACATTGTACTATGATTGACTAAATGTTCCTGTAAGTCATATACACCCAGGATGGCTTGAGGGTGAGTAAAACAGGCTAATTTTCATTTTTGGGTGAACTAACCCTTTAAATAATTGCACCGCTCCCAAACCTTCGAACGGAAATGTATATTTAGTGCTTTTGTTTTATTCGGCTGGGTTATGTGGGCTCACCTGTCCACGGTTGGGTGGCACAGAGGTCTGCTGTCGTGGGGAGACAGGTAACCGCAGGAAGCCGACCCACCCACCACACGAATCCTAAACAGTTCAGTAGTCTGTAGAAGAAAAAATAAAACTACTCATCAAAAATGTAACACCAAATTATTGATTCCCCCCCCCCACCTGTAGCTTCATTTAA
>NW_015667382.1:149937-168210 GCF_001515625.1 Sinocyclocheilus rhinocerous
TTTTTGTTATCTTGCAGTAATGTCCTGTTGCAAATAAAGCCTTTACTTCAGTAATTCTGTCTCTGTCTTCTTTTTTCATAAACCGTACATTCTATAAAGCTACTCTGAGATGGGTCATTCATTTTTTTGTATTGAATTTTTGTAGCAAAAGAAACAAAATGCATGCATTTACCAAACCCAACAAAACAAAAATGTAGAGAGGCTTCAAAAAAACTGCAAAACACAATCTATGATCAATACAATATACTATTGTATGAGGGAAGATCTGACACATAAAATAATGCAGTTTCAGTAATTCCATCTGATGTTAGTGTTTTTATGACATTGTACTATGATTGACTAAATGTTCCTGTTGAAAGAGAACATGTGTTAGTGTTTTGGAATAATTATTTGATTTTGAGATACAGTGGGTACGGAAAGTATTCAGATCCCCTTAAATTTTTCACTCTTTGTTATATTGCAGCCATTTGCTAAAATCATTTAAGTTAATTTTTTTTCCTCATTAATGTACACACAGCACCCCATATTGACAGAAAAACAGGATGGCTTGAGGGTGAGTAAAACAGGCTAATTTTCATTTTTGGGTGAACTAACCCTTTAAATAATTGCACCGCTCCCAAACCTTCGAACGGAAATGTATATTTAGTGCTTTTGTTTTATTCGGCTGGGTTATGGGGGCTCACCTGTCCACGGTTGGGTGGCACAGAGGTCTGCTGTCGTGGGGAGACAGGTAACCGCAGGAAGCCGACCCACCCACCACACGAATCCTAAACAGTTCAGTAGTCTGTAGAAGAAAAAATAAAACTACTCATCAAAAATGTAACACCAAATTATTGATTCCCCCCCCCCACGTGTAGCTTCATTTAACTAAAAATCCTTATATGAATATGAACTGCATGAAGATTCTTCAAAAACTCTAACTTTGTGTTTCATAAAAATAACAGTATTCAGGTTTGCAATGACATAAGGGTGTGAACAGTGGTTCTAGAAAGTTTGTGAACCCTTAAAATCTGCTTTTCTGGATAAATTTGACCAACATTACGGTTTAAAAGTTTAGGGTCAGTAAGTTTTTTTTTTCTTTAATGTAAAACCTTTATTCAGCAAGAATGCATTAAATTAATCAAAAGTGACAGTAAACACTTTTACATTGTTACAAAAACACCACTTCAAAGGATCATGAACAGACATATTAAGCAGTACAACTGTTTTCAAGATTGACAATAATAAGAAATGTTACTTGAGCACTAAATCAGCATTTTAGAAAGATTTCTGAATTATCATGTGACACTGACTGAAGTAATGGCTGCTGAAAATTCAGCTTTGCCATCACATAAAAACATTAAAATACAAAACATTTGTTTTTGAAATAATATATTGGAATATTACTGTTTTACTGTATTTTTGATCAAATAATTGCAGTCTTTGTGCAATTATTTCTTATTTTTTTCTTTGAAAAACATACAAACAAAAAATCTTACTAACCCAAACTTTTGAACAGTAGCTTGTATAGATCAGATCTTCTGATAATGTTGATTTAAGAGTGAACCTTTGCCTTCAGAATCTGGTTTGACCAACTTGAGAGACAATAATAGCAATCAAATGTTTTCTGTGACTGGGGATCAGACCTATTTGTGTGTTAAGTTCGTTGTCTTTTTGCAGGACCCACTTTCTGTTGAGCTTCAGTTCAAGGACTGAAAAACCCTGTAGAAAACACGGGGTCATTGTTCCATCAATGATGCCAAGCCTAGTACAGAGGCAGCAAATCAGCTCCAAACAATAATAATGCCACCACCATGCTTTACATTTGGGATGAGGCTCATATTATTGAATGCACTGTTTTGGTTTCCCCCAAATGTAATGCTTCTCATTTAAATCAATGGCTATTTTTAGGCCTCATCTGTCCACAAGACATTCTTCCAATAGTCTTCTGGCTCACCCACGTGGTCCTTGGCAAACTTTAGATGAGTAGCATTAGTCTTCTTGGAGAGCAGTGGCTTCCTCGTAGATTACTTGTAGACCATGATTACAGATTACATTTTACACGAAGATTACATCTAGGTTACTCATTTTAGGTAATGTATTCTAAATACTTTTTAGATTACTTTTAGATTACTTTTTATCAAACATGTTTTAAACTTTCCATTAAACATACCATATTTATAAAAAAAAAAGCAAAGGGAAAGAAAATATATTCCTTGAAATATTTCTTTCTGTTTTTGGGAATGTAATCAAAGCTGAATGGTATGACACACAGTCAGTAGCATTTTTAGAAATTAACATTTAAAAGTGGAAAAAATTAGAATTAGGGAGAATCAATAAATTATGAATAATTTAATGCCATTGTGTGAACAATATGTAATCATGTAATCCATAAAAAAGTAACTGTAATCTGATTAGGAGCATTTGAAAATGTAATCTAATTACGTAATCCAGATTACATGTAATCAGTTATTACCCAGCACTGCTCATTGCTGTGCTGACATGCATACCATTCCTGTTCAATGTTTGCTTGATGGTGACAGATAATAAACACTAATCTCAGACAATGTAAAAGAGGCCTGGGGATCCTATAGGTGTTACCCTCGGGCCCTTCCTTGAGTATTACCTGTCTTGCTCCTGGAGTGATTTTTGTTAGACAACCACTCAAAAGTAAAGTAACATTGTAGCTGAGATTCTTCCACTTGTAATCTGTAATATGTACTGTAATCTGATTGAACCTTTTCCAGCCTGGGGTGCATCAACAATGATTTTCTGGAAGTCCTCAGAAATGTCTATGACCAAGAAATATTTATATGTGTTGATCAATGTTTATATGTGAATAAGAGCCTGAATTAAATATGTTTGCCATATAACACAATCAAGCCTATTCAGAAGACTAATTGAACAGCTTGGTTCATATGTATCACTTTTATGATCTCTTAATCAACATTCGGTGGAATGCACTTTCAATGGAGGGACAGAAACCTCTCAGGTTTCATGAAAAGTAACTTCATTTGTGTTTCAAAGATGAACTAAAGTCTTACGGATTTGGAGCAACATGAGAATAACTAAATGACAGAATTATGATTTTTGGGTGAACTAACCCTTTAACCTCCAGGTTTATGTTTGAATAGACTAGGGACTGCTAAACACAATTGTTACCCCATTATTTTTAATTATATGATAATAAACATATATACTTCCTGGAAAATTTTGTCAATGCATGAGTGACAACATTTCAAAATCTTGATTCATAAACATTCTAGCACCACTGAAAATAATGTAAACAGTTTCCTGATAATATCACATTCTTTGCATTAACAAATTTAGAGTTTTGAAAAATTAGTTTCATTCTTTCTCTGGGAATGACAGCAGCATGAGTTATAGTGGAACTGAGGAAGAGAGGAACATCAGGCTCTAAAGATGCAATTTAAAGCAGAAATAGAGAAAAATGGAGCTGTACTCAAGCGTACAGAGTGATAAATTAAAGATTTAATGGGAAACAATGAACAGATGAAAACGGCAGCTGACTTTTGTTTGAGAAGGTGAGTTTATATTGGTACTTTAATTTATTACGGTGTGAAGACATACAATAATACAACTCTGCTCTCTGCAGTACTGGCCAATCTGTTGTACTGAACCAATTAGGAGACATTGTAAGATCTCTCGTGTCTTTCTCTCTCATTAATTTTCTGAAATACGTTCTAACACATTTAGTTTGCTGTGCAGTGCAAGGCTCCTATACAATCTATCAGGTTTAATATTGTAAGTAAAAATAAGTTGTGAGAATTAGCATAGAAAAAACAGAGTCAGTGAACAGGACCGGTGTTACAACACAGTGACATCCAGTAAAGACTTACTGTTCAAAGTGGCATTTAACGCATTAGTTAATTTGATATATGTAAGCTGTTAGTCAGTTAAACATATTTCTACTAAAGTGGTTAAAATTTATTTTAGATTTTAACTCAAGATGATTCCCTGACTTTGCAAACTTTAAAGTTAAACTAGTCTCTCTTTTTCATATTCACTTTCATATTCAGTCAGTAACTCCAACAGGTGTGTATTTAATAAGAGTGAAAAAGAATCTATACTCATGACCGTCTCTCTTTCTCTTCATCTCTCCATCGCCTGTTCAACTCATTAGTCTCTATGATTATCCTTCTCCCATGTGCATATTTAAGCTTGCAGGGAGAGAGGTCTCATAATTACCGAGGGGCTTCTGTCATAATATAGAGATTCGGTATCCTATAATTACTTTAACTCTAACCACAGCATATGCGGCTAACACCAAAACCTGTGAGTAGTAATTTATGTTCAGCTCACACTCACCTTTATGATTGTATTTTTCTGAAATAAGTAAAGCTTATTGCAGACATTCTGTTGTAGATGATCCCAAGACAGAGTCCTTTCTACTCTCATCAGGATTGGAGGCCCAAACCTGGAGAGAAAAAGAGAAAGTCAAAATGAGTGACAGAATCAATCTAATCTAATCTATCTATCTATCTATGATTATCTGACCATCTGATGCATATTTGAATACATGTATATGTAAATATACACTTTCTCAATCCGGCAAGCTCTATTCTGATTTATTGACTTTACAGTTTAAGGGGAGTTTTTTGACTGTCGATACAAACATAACTTCTGTAGATGAAATACAGTAAACACTGAATTTGCTAGTCTTTGAAATATATTCAGAGGTTTACTTGAAGCAATTTAGTAAGCATTTAGTTAACTAGACAGTTTGTGAATTGTGGACGGAGAGAAATTCTGACCACAGTCTATAAATATTTGTAATTTTTCCAGTGTTTTCTGTACAAACATTGGTAGAGACTGCTGTGCAATTTGATTGATTGATTGATTGACTGATTTTCACATCAGTCTATTATTGTGGTATAAAAAAATAAATTTCAGATAAATATAATAAATGAATAAAGGAGTGGGTGAATGGCCAGACCAGCTGGTCACCATTTATCAACTATTTAAAAAAATTATAACATTATATATATATATATATATATGTGCACTTTAGTCGAGTCAATCAGTCTATTATTGTGGTATAAAAAAATAAATTTCAGATAAATATAATAAATGAATAAAGGAGTGGGTGAATGGCCAGACCAGCTGGTCACCATTTATCAACTATTTAAAAAAATTATAACATTATATATATATATATATATATGGGCACTTGAGTCGAGTCACATTTTTATAGACTTCAGATATATATATATATAGATAAAAAATTGTTTGGATCTGTTTCGAGGAAGACAATACAGTCAACCAGATGGCAACAATTCAAAAGCAGAGGCGAGGGGATGCCTCACTCACTAGGTTATTTGCCTGATTTAACACTCTCTCTTTGTATATATTTTCAGTGCTTGGTAACATAGTCCTTAACAATTTACTTGCCAATGTTAACTTACCACTTTTCTTACTTATGCGAGACTACTGCACCACACAAATAAATACGATTTCCCAAGAACTCTGCAAAACAGTTTCCCAGAAATCAGATATTACAGGTAGACCTGCCTGACAACATCGGTTGAATTAGAAGTAGACACATCAGACTGCTCAAGCAAACAGAGCAATGTTTTGAAAGTGCCATAGAACCAATGCACTCACACGCTTTAGGGAATTGAACCTAGGAATGGATTTAAAGTTGTCTCTGCACATTAAGTTGGGACAGAATCAAATTAACATTGCAAAAATTACACAATTCTCCTTTAAAACACCCTCTCAGACTGAAAACCTGGTACAGCTCTTTTAACTTTTGTTGCAAATGTCGAATCCGCGAGACAACTTCCAATATCAAATGTGGGCCAGAGGCTGCAGGCATCTGCCATTAAGGTGCAGTACACAAACACTTTCTTTCTCTTTCTCTCCTTTTTCTTTATAGCCCTAAAATGTCATCTTGACATTTGTAAGTGTTTCAGGGGAATACCCGTCATCTGTTTCCACCCATAGCTCTGTGTCCACGGGTGAGGGAGCGAGACTGTGTGCAGCTCTGATTGACAGCTGGAGGTTAGTGATGAAGACTGTGCCAGATGCAGCACTCCCCAGAGTCCAGGAGATCAGTGCAGCTGTAGGTGGAGCATGCAAGATGATCCCTGTTCTGCAGTTTACTTGGATTATTGATTCTGACAGAGCTGACTGATCTGACTTGTATGAATTAATGTCTTTGTGCATCTTGAACTGTCTCTTGTAACTATAGCAAAGGACTGAATGCTGCAGCATTACACCAATCTGCTTTTTTTGTGCAAATACGTAATACATTCATTATGTATATTTTTAAATGGGTAAAACAATTCAAAATCCAAATATATCCCTACACATATAACACATATTACATATAAAGCTGAATCATTCATTTGATTATATATTGAACTACCATTCAAGGTTTGGGGTCAGCAAAATTTTGTCATGGTTTTTGAACAAGTCTTCTGCTCTCCAAGGCTGCATTTATTTGATGTAAAAAGTACAGTTCTGAAATATTATTAGAATTTAAAATAACTGTTTTATTCTCCAACCCTCAGTGTCACATGATCTATTACACATCATTTGCTGATTTGGCACTTAAGAAAAATGTCTGATTATTTTCACAGTCGGAAACAGTTGTGCTGCTTAATACATTTGTGTAAACCTTGACACATTGTTTGATTTAAAAAAAAAAATTTAAAAGAAGAGTATTAATTTGAAATAGTACTGCTTGTAATATTTCAGATGGTCATCTTTAATCAATTTCAGGCACCCTTTATTGATAAAAGTAATAATTTGTTTAAAAAAAGACATGTTAAGTTCACTTTAGCTAAAGTAAAGAGGTTAAAGTTCAGTTACACCTCCTTCATTAAAATAAGGTGAAATATAAAGGCACAAGTATATGAATGTTTATCAGTAGTATAATACTATTGATTTAATTGCCTTACAATTGTCTCCGCACATAAAGTTGGGACAGAATCTTAAATCATACTGATTCAGTGTTTGCAGCAAAAGTTAAAAGAGCTGTATCAGGTTTAAATTTTCAATCTGAGAGGGTGTTTTAAAGGAGAATTGTTTAATTTTTGCAATGTAAGCATCGTAAATTAAATTAACATGGTCCATAACACAATATCATAGGCCAGGCTTAAAAAGTAACTTACCACTGAATTTTAAACAACATGTAAAGAATACACTGCTCTGGCTTACTGTCCATCAAAGGGTCCACTGAATGGGTTAGAACATTTCTCGAAATCTCTTGTAAACTATTTGGTGTTCAGTTGGCAATAAGGTTAGGAAACACTGACTTAGCCTGTAACATTTGTTTAAAATGTAGTGCTTTGGTTACCTTGTAGCTTGTTGGCCAGACCCAGCAACATTGCAGATTAACAGGAGGATCTTTGAAGAACCACCCTGATTCAAGAATTCTGACGATAACGTCCCTGAGGGTGGTAACCTGTGACCTTCAGGCTCTGCAGTGTATGGCGAGGAAGGGAGGGAGTGATGGAACCCTACAGTGGATAAAAAGAAATAAGCATGTTATTAAATACTCAGTGTTTTAAAATAGCAGTATATAATTAGAAGTAACTAGAATTTTATACACAGTTTTTCTAGTCTTAAAAACTTGATAAGATAAAAAGGAAGGTCATTTATGTTTCATACATTTGCAGTAAGTACAATTCTGTAGCATTTAAATTTGTATTTTTGCATTTTTATATGTACTCCACTCTGCATCATGCCTAACAATGTTCCTTAGCTGTTCTAAAATCACTGTAAAGCACAGCCTCTTGAAGCTTATTGCATTACTACTGACAATGAATATGTAAACGTAGGTGGTCACAAGTTAATATGCTCTTGGTGATTTCAGCATATGATTTCTGAATGACCCATTTTTGCAGCTTAGTTTCCCTAAGTGGTTTGAATGGAAAGTGGAGGGAAAATTGTGACTTATAGTACACAGTGTTCTCTGACTTCAGAAGACCAATCGTGTTTTTTATATGTTGTATCTAGTGTATCAGGATGCGTAGACACTAAGTAGTATTTGAAACATGTTGACTATCATTTCACAATTTACTTCTGCATCATTCCAACTTCCCTTTGGTTTCCTTTGTGACTGCTGGCATGCTATGATTTTTCACTTCAATCAGAAGTGGATGTTTGATCCCACAGTGTGATTAAAAACCAACAATGCAGGACGTCATACACAATCCTAAGCATGAAAAACTTTTGAACTTCAACAAACTCTATTGACGTCACTTTCTCTTATGTTACTTTTTCCACATCATGACAATTTAAAATGACAGTTTACTTTTAATGTTAATGTGTTTTTAATGTGTAATGTTTTTTTGTTTTTTTTTATAAATGTGTCTGATCATTTTTAAATCGAAGGACCAATGTTTATTTTATGGCAAACGTTTGGTGTAAATTCGATTTTAAAGAAAAATTGCAAATACAATTCCTATATCCCTATTCGGATGGTAACTTGCAAAAGCAATCCAATGAAATATCATGTTTCAAGTGCTTATGTATCTTCCTTTCACGGCAGGATGGAAGTGGTTTCTCTCTCACTCTCTGATTCGCTCTCTATCACACACTCACAGCAGGCCTCAGTCGTCAGAGTCTCATTTGAGGGCCAGCTGGAGCAGATTGAATAGGGGGAACTGTGAGCTTGTGAGAGCCTTAATTAAACTTGGCCCTCACTGACACACACACACACACACACACACACTTCACACTTTTACAAACACAAACACTAAGACCAGCCCACAGCTTGAATGCCTTTGTAGAACAATGCAGTTCTTTTGAATATGGACAGAATTCTTGTGCTCAGTTTTATTTTAAAGTTAAAGAAAAAGTAGCGAGTCATGTGCATCCAAGTCCACTTGATGGGGACTTGATTCTAATGGAGGTAGATGAACACGAGTTTGCAGAGGCGTTGTTTAAGCATTCTAAATGATTGTAAAAGTCCTGTATACAGAGAGAAGTCCACCAGAAGGTTCAGTTATGATATTTTGATTATACATTATGAGGTTAGGTACGTAAATGAATGAATGAATGCATTTATAACACTAATTTCTTTTAAAACCTCAAGTCAAGTCAAATTTATTTTTGTAACTTTTTTTTTACAACACGCATTGTTTCAAAGCAGCTTTACATATATCCTAATATCTTAATCTTCATGTTGCATTTAGCAGATTAGAGCTGTGTGATAATATAGTTTTCCTTTTTGCAACGATATAAGAAATCAATAATTTGATATATGCTAAGTATACTGTATGTCGCTTTATTTGAGTGTACTGTATGTATTCTGATAAAGCTAGATATATAATATATATCCAACTTTATATATAGAGCATTGCAATAGTTAGGTTCACATTTTGTGATGACGTAAACAATCACGCAGCCAAGCTTTGCTATAGGATAATATTGCTTTACGTGAATATACTATACTTATGCAGGCAAAGGATGTATCCATCTTTGAACATATCACTGGGCGATGATATGCTAACATTTTTCAAGAATATAACAACAAAGCATTAAATACTTAAGGCTACGGGACTTTTAATAAGGTAATAAACTTCAATCACAACATTTTTAATTTGTACCACAACTCATATGATACAATACTTCAAAGAGAAAAGATTTAACATTACATTGTATGAGAGTCATGTGTTCCACTGTGGCTTTAAAGGAACATTTCTGGCTAAATTCAAGTCAAGTAACTCGTACAGCACTTGTGACATAATGCTGATTCATTTTGGCTTGCTTACAAGATTAACATGTACTGTATTTAACCTGGACTATTACTTTAATTCCACCACACCAGAGTAGATACATGATGACAGAAAATCTCTGAGGAAGATGACGACTGTAATAGCAACATTAGATATTAGTAATTTATTAAAGTGGCAGTAAAAAAGCAGCCCATGCAGAATGAATTCTTCACTGGTCTGGGCTTGAGAATCCAGACAATACCAGGGAAATATACAAGAGCGTTACACACCATCAGAGAAGTGAAGTGTGTTTTTGCTCAGTTACACATGACCTCACCAAACCTCTATCAACTTAAGTTTCAGAGAGATCCAGATGTAAGCTGATCTAAGAATTGTTGAGACAGATGACCCTCTAACCTCATCTGTCAATCACATCTTCTCAAGGGAGGGCACTTTGTATATGTGCTAGAAAAGAGGGCAAAGATATTGTACAGTACCTGCTACCCAGACTGGGCCATCTAATTCATTTATACTTCAGCTACTATATGCTAGTATTAGTTTTCAAGTCTGTTAACTGGTTAACTTTAATATACACTGAAAACTTGTAGATGGATTATCACCACATTATATGTAAATTCATATATATGTAAAGTACTGTCAGATTTGTATTTTTGCATGCAAAACTATGAGTTAATGTATAACTGACAGTAAAAAAGTAAATGAAAGGAAAGAAGTCCCTGTGTGACATATCATAAATGATTACATTTTATATAAGCAGTTTTGTTGCAAAAATTTAATTTTGTTGTATTAATAATTACTATTATTTTGTTGCATGTCGTATAAATATATTTTGTTGCATTATTTTATTGTCATGTGTGTTACCCTAACAGCGTTTTGTCTTCGTATGACACATAATACGTTTCTGGTGAATTTCTGGCAAGCACAGCTGACAGTGTTTTTTTTTATTATTGTAAATTGTACTGAACACTTCTATTACAGTTAAATCTGATATTAAAACAGGAGGCTGACATCTCCATGACACTGTAAATAGATATAAAAATGTAACAGAAAAATCAGAACCAATAATAACTACACTGTTAAAAAAAAAGATATGATTTTTATTTATTTATTTTATGCATTGCATTGCATTGAAACTAACAACTGGCCTGCATTTGCCATGCTTTATTCCAAAGCAACTTACATTGCATTCAAGGTTTAAATGTTTTCAGTGCAAGCATTCGCTGGGAATCAAACCCATGACCTTGGTGTTGCTATAAACATGCTCTGCTCTTTGAACTACAGGAACAACATCTGTTCTGCCATTGTTTTATTGTAAGGCCAAAGGAAGATCCAGATTCTTAATAAAGTACCTCAATCACAGCAGTTTTACTCTTTGCATATGCTAAACTGACTACTTAATACTTTTACTTTAGGGGTATTACATCACATAACATTGCTAATTATACATACAATATCCCAATTTGTAATATATCTTGAATCTGAGAGGGAGGTTCAACATGTTCTTATAAAAATGTGCTGCTAAAAATACAGCCATTTTAAAATAGTGCTTTATAAGCTGTGACATAATTGCAGAGTGACAGAAGACACCAACTCACATTTTAGTGCCGATCGGTAACTGCCACTTGTAATGAGGCAGAGAGTCTATGACAAACTGTCTCTGAAGCTTTCGCTGCAGTAGTAGCTATATGCCTATAAAACATGCCTTCAAGCAAAGTCAGCAAAAAGTTATTTATAATGCAATTTAAAGTTTCTCACAGCTAGATGAACACTCTTAATATACTGCACATTGTAAAAGAAATGAGGCCCAAGACAGAACTGGGCAGCACTCGTTTCCTGACATAGACAAGCTGTAATTACCATCTAAGGTAACTACAATTCACTGGAGCCTATGACAATTGGAAAATAAAGCAACATGGAATAATCCATAGATTTAAATAATTCAGAAGTGAAATAATAAGTGCAAATTAAAAGTGAAATTTCCTAATAACAATAATCTTTTACAATAGGATCAGACCAAATGTTCTCGAAAGAGAGTTGGTCAGGAAAGTGCTGTTTACATGCCTCAATACAGCAACACAAATTACTACTTATTTCAAGATGGCCTCCAGTCAAGCCAAATAGAGGAAGACGGATTATCCTTTGATCCTTGGTTCTGCCCAAGGTTACTTGCTAACACTATTTTATGGCATTTTCCCTTGTAACCATGGGCTTGGTCATTGAAGATCCAGCTCTAAAACCTCTTAAAACTCCAAATACATTTAAAAGAATTTACTTCAATTGAACTTACACATAGATCCATTCGTTATCATGTTTGTAGTAGAGGATTACACCACAATGAAGTTTATTTGGATGAAAGAACACCGCATACAGATAAGAACAAGGGCGGACACTACAATTGCCAATCCATTTGTCTTTCTTTGCAGTAATCCCAGTGTTGTTATTTTTCATCAGATGGAATATCAATTTCTAAATGTAACACAAGCACAAGTTCATTTTTCAATAACAACACCTTGGCAGACACCCAAACACAGTCTCATCTGATTAGAAATTGTCCAAGGGGGAAAAAAAATCACTGCAGTAGAAAAGGCCAAATCAGAGAGAAGGAAGGCAGCATTTGGAGTATATAAGCATACAGTATATGAGCCTGTCATTACACTTCTACTTCAGTATTTTCAGTTATAACCACATTTAAAACGTATGCTGCACATGATATTTCATTATGTGAGGAGTCATTAACAATGTTACCCTGATGCTACCTAAACAATGACTGCATAAGTATGATCAGCAATGTAATTAAGATGGACAATATGCTAAGTGTTTCAATACAGTCATTAGCCAACTGCTGACAGCCAGATGAGCAGCTGTACAAGTAAAGTGTTTTGAAAGAACCATGTGACCCCTGTATAATAAGGTAAACAACCTCACATGTGAATTAATTTGCTGTACATGTACAGTCACATGCTTTTAACATTAATAATAAGAAACAACGTTTCTTGAGCAGCAAATCAGCATATCAGAATTATTGTTGAAGGATCATGTGACACTGAGTTGAGTAAATGGAGTTGTATAACCATATAATGTGTACCTTTTAATATTTATTTAAATAGAAAACAGCTATTTTAAATTGATAATATTTTTTAACAACGTCGTTTGCACTGCGCTCTTGCGTTACTTGATCTTTTTATTTTGGTGCGTCAATCTGTTGAGTTACTTAGTATAGGAAATTATGATCCGCACTCACGAGAACAATCTTCTTTTTTTCTTTTATTTTACATTCATTACTGATGGGAAAAGACACAAACGTTTCGGCTCAAAGCCTTCCTCAGTGTGTAAAGCAATTCAATCCCTCCACCCACTTTTCAAATCACTAATTATATTGACGTCAACATTAATTAGCCAATGTTCAATTACCACAATCATTAAATCATTTCCACTTAAACCCTGGACAATTTACATATATATATCCAACACAAAACGTCACATCCACTATTACACCTCACAATATACCCGTGACTAAAACAATAGTTATTTAGGATCACATATTTATCACTATTATACAAACCTATAGTTTATCCTATCAATCATCAATATCTACTCCAATTAACTTTAAATTGTATAACAATGGAAAATTCAATAATTAAGAACATCAGAAATACATCGTCATAAACTATCATTGGTTTTCACACTGTAAATACTCAATTTATTATATAAAATATTAAAAATGAATAAGTTCAACCATAGTTCATTAAAGAAAGACAGAAAGATCTAATTCCTCATTCATACCATTTGGGTTCAGTGATTTAAGTTTATGAATCCAAAATGCTTCTCGTTTCAATAGTTCTTTATTTATATTACCTCCTCTACGTGACCCAAAAACTTCCTCCATTCCTATACATTCCAATTGCTTGATATCATGTCCCAATTCGTTAAAATGTCTCGCTACTGGAGAGGTTATGTCTTGTCGTCGTATACTAGATTTATGTTCATTAATTCTTAATTTCAACTGACGCAAAGATTTTCCTATATATATCTTTTGACAGGGACATTTTAACATATAGATCACATTACGAGTTGAACAGGTAATACAAGATGTGATTTTAAAACATTTCCGTGTTACTGGACATATAAACTCTTTACACTTGACCAAATTTTTGCAAGCGGCACAGTTTCTACACGGGAAACAGCCTTGTATATAAGCAGACTTTTTCCTCCTCTAATTCATTTATACTTCAGCTACTATATGCTAGTATTAGTTTTCAAGTCTGTTAACTGGTTAACTTTAATATACACTGAAAACTTGTAGATGGATTATCACCACATTATATGTAAATTCATATATATGTAAAGTACTGTCAGATTTGTATTTTTGCATGCAAAACTATGAGTTAATGTATAACTGACAGTAAAAAAGTAAATGAAAGGAAAGAAGTCCCTGTGTGACATATCATAAATGATTACATTTTATATAAGCAGTTTTGTTGCAAAAATTTAATTTTGTTGTATTAATAATTACTATTATTTTGTTGCATGTCGTATAAATATATTTTGTTGCATTATTTTATTGTCATGTGTGTTACCCTAACAGCGTTTTGTCTTCGTATGACACATAATACGTTTCTGGTGAATTTCTGGCAAGCACAGCTGACAGTGTTTTTTTTTATTATTGTAAATTGTACTGAACACTTCTATTACAGTTAAATCTGATATTAAAACAGGAGGCTGACATCTCCATGACACTGTAAATAGATATAAAAATGTAACAGAAAAATCAGAACCAATAATAACTACACTGTTAAAAAAAAAGATATGATTTTTATTTATTTATTTTATGCATTGCATTGCATTGCATTGAAACTAACAACTGGCCTGCATTTGCCATGCTTTATTCCAAAGTAACTTACATTGCATTCAAGGTTTAAATGTTTTCAGTGCAAGCATTCGCTGGGAATCAAACCCATGACCTTGGTGTTGCTATAAACATGCTCTGCTCTTTGAACTACAGGAACAACATCTGTTCTGCCATTGTTTTATTGTAAGGCCAAAGGAAGATCCAGATTCTTAATAAAGTACCTCAATCACAGCAGTTTTACTCTTTGCATATGCTAAACTGACTACTTAATACTTTTACTTTAGGGGTATTACATCACATAACATTGCTAATTATACATACAATATCCCAATTTGTAATATATCTTGAATCTGAGAGGGAGGTTCAACATGTTCTTATAAAAATGTGCTGCTAAAAATACAGCCATTTTAAAATAGTGCTTTATAAGCTGTGACATAATTGCAGAGTGACAGAAGACACCAACTCACATTTTAGTGCCGATCGGTAACTGCCACTTGTAATGAGGCAGAGAGTCTATGACAAACTGTCTCTGAAGCTTTCGCTGCAGTAGTAGCTATATGCCTATAAAACATGCCTTCAAGCAAAGTCAGCAAAAAGTTATTTATAATGCAATTTAAAGTTTCTCACAGCTAGATGAACACTCTTAATATACTACACATTGTAAAAAGAAATGAGGCCCAAGACTGGGCAGCACTTGTTTCCTGATATAGACAAGCTGTAATTACCATCTAAGGTAACTACAATTCACTGGAGCCTATGACAATTGGAAAATAAAGCAACATGGAATAATCCATAGATTTAAATAATTCAGAAGTGAAATAATAAGTGCAAATTAAAAGTGAAATTTCCTAATAACAATAATCTTTTACAATAGGATCAGACCAAATGTTCTCGAAAGAGAGTTGGTCAGGAAAGTGCTGTTTACATGCCTCAATACAGCAACACAAATTACTACTTATTTCAAGATGGCCTCCAGTCAAGCCAAATAGAGGAAGACGGATTATCCTTTGATCCTTGGTTCTGCCCAAGGTTACTTGCTAACACTATTTTATGGCATTTTCCCTTGTAACCATGGGCTTGGTCATTGAAGATCCAGCTCTAAAACCTCTTAAAACTCCAAATACATTTAAAAGAATTTACTTCAATTGAACTTACACATAGATCCATTCGTTATCATGTTTGTAGTAGAGGATTACACCACAATGAAGTTTATTTGGATGAAAGAACACCGCATACAGATAAGAACAAGGGCGGACACTACAATTGCCAATCCATTTGTCTTTCTTTGCAGTAATCCCAGTGTTGTTATTTTTCATCAGATGGAATATCAATTTCTAAATGTAACACAAGCACAAGTTCATTTTTCAATAACAACACCTTGGCAGACACCCAAACACAGTCTCATCTGATTAGAAATTGTCCAAGGGGGAAAAAAAATCACTGCAGTAGAAAAGGCCAAATCAGAGAGAAGGAAGGCAGCATTTGGAGTATATAAGCATACAGTATATGAGCCTGTCATTACACTTCTACTTCAGTATTTTCAGTTATAACCACATTTAAAACGTATGCTGCACATGATATTTCATTATGTGAGGAGTCATTAACAATGTTACCCTGATGCTACCTAAACAATGACTGCATAAGTATGATCAGCAATGTAATTAAGATGGACAATATGCTAAGTGTTTCAATACAGTCATTAGCCAACTGCTGACAGCCAGATGAGCAGCTGTACAAGTAAAGTGTTTTGAAAGAACCATGTGACCCCTGTATAATAAGGTAAACAACCTCACATGTGAATTAATTTGCTGTACATGTACAGTCACATGCTTTTAACATTAATAATAAGAAACAACGTTTCTTGAGCAGCAAATCAGCATATCAGAATTATTGTTGAAGGATCATGTGACACTGAGTTGAGTAAATGGAGTTGTATAACCATATAATGTGTACCTTTTAATATTTATTTAAATAGAAAACAGCTATTTTAAATTGATAATATTTTTTAACAACGTCGTTTGCACTGCGCTCTTGCGTTACTTGATCTTTTTATTTTGGTGCGTCAATCTGTTGAGTTACTTAGTATAGGAAATTATGATCCGCACTCACGAGAACAATCTTCTTTTTTTCTTTTATTTTACATTCATTACTGATGGGAAAAGACACAAACGTTTCGGCTAGATTGTTCTCGTGAGTGCGGATCATAATTTCCTATACTAAATTGATAATATTTAAAATGGTTATTAATAATTATTGTTATTTTAAAACCTTACTGTTTGTATTATTGATTAAATAAATGCAGCCTTGGTGAACACAAGACTTCTTTTAAAAACATTAAAATCTTATTTATTCCAATTATTAACTTTTGACAGGTAGTGTGTGTTTTAATAATCTTTTAACTGAACTGTGTTATTCAAGTGTGTGTTACATTTAAAGTTCCTGTGGTGAAAATCAAGTTTTTACTGTTGTTTACATGTCTAGCTGTTGATTTTTTATTTGCTTAAAGACAAACCATGTGCAAATGAATCAGTCAACACCACTGCAGAGAATATTCTCCTTAAAAAGGCGGTGTACCAAAATCAGTCTCAAAAACGCAGTTTGAAATGGCCCCTCCAACATCACACATATTTAACCAATCCTGTCAACATGTGGGCCAGGCCTTTTCATATCTGGTCAAAGGTTTCTATTTACAACATGTTTTTGCAGGGTTGAATAATATAGCCAATCAAAGACATAGCAGTTCTTGAAAGCAACAGCCGGTCAGTCTACTGCAGTCTTCTGCAGTCTACTATAGCATTTACTTTTGCCAACTGAGTGAAAGTAGTGCAGGGCTGCGCTGGTGCCATTGAGTGGAGGCGTAGACTAATTTGCATATTCACAAATCTGCGTATACTCAATGAGCTAAGGGTGTAGAGATACATTTAAGCCCTTTTAAGACATCAAGAAATTATTTTTAAATATGATCAAAGATCAGTTTTAAGAGATTAAAATGATTGACTACAGGAGGACTTTTAAATGTACTAAATAGCAACATAATCATTACAAATGTGCAATATACCAATATACAAATTAACTCTAAAGTTCAGCTAACTGCATTTAAAGGTGCAGTCTATAATAATGACAGTGTGATTGAAATATACCGCTGTCTAAATTCAAGATATTGTTTCTCCCGCCCCCTCCTCCTCGGACTGAATGTTCACACAGGTTGTCAGAATGACGGCATGCAACACAAACAAGCGCAACTGACATTGGAGGGCGACGAACCTTACACTGTAAACTGATGAGTTGATTTATCAGAGTTTTAGTATGCTTGTGGTCATAGAGCTTTTTAGGTGGATACTGAGGCTTTTTAGATCTGGTAGAATCTGCGACCCAGTTAGTTTGCTCACTTCCATGGCTGCAGTATGCTGTGTTTTCTGCATTATTGGGTAAACTGCAAGTGGGCGGAATCCCACAGACCAAAAAAAAACCCAACAAAAAAAAGACTTTCTGACACGGAATGCACTTTTTCAAAGTAGAATAACTGGATGTAGCATTGTTTTTCTGAGAAACAAAAATGCAGTGGTGGAGGTAACGAATTACAACTACTCATGTTACTGTAATTAAGTAGTTTTTTCGGGTACTTGTACTTTTTTGAGTATATTTTTAAAGCTGTACTTTTACTTGCACTTAAATACAAATTAAGCAAAATAATCTACTTCGTTACTTTTAAATCATAGTTCGTTACTGAGTACG
>NW_015667382.1:169359-180386 GCF_001515625.1 Sinocyclocheilus rhinocerous
CTGTGTACTTGTCTTTTTTTGTAAATTCAATTCAGTTTGAAATCAAATTTGAAATCAAGCTTCCTGCTGTAAGCTTTTGCAACAAAGTTACCCTATTATAAAGACACAAATACACAGAATGAGCAAATGTTTAAGATTGAGATTTTTGTAATGGTAATTGATCAGTGTTTATGTGTATGTAAATAAAAGCCTATATTAAAATCTGTTCATCATATAAAGCGAACGTGTCTTTTTAAAAGACTTGGATTAAATAAATTTCAAAGCTTGAAATAATGATTGCCTTGAAAAAATGGATGGACAAAAAAAAAAAAATCTATATGGCTCTATATGGCAGTATACAGTATGTGGTAGTTTTGCCAATGGTATTGATGTGCACACTACAGTCTCCGTGCTCACAGTTTCTCAGACACTAATATTTTAGCTGAATCACTGTCTGGTCATCTGGGATTTCAGTATGGAGATAAAGGTTAGGGTTATAATTTTTCAGTATTACATGACATCGTGAATGCGTATATGCACAGTTTGTTGTTTTTTGGGGGGGCTTCTGGCAGAGCGTTAGGACCCATAAGCGATGAAGCATGATGTCAGTTGTAACAAGCAGATATTCTTAACCACTATCCAACCGTGAATCTGCTCTGAGCAAGAGGTGGAGAGGAGGTGCACCACAATAAAACCCCGCCCTTTATTCAATATTCCATTTCACTTGGAAATACATCACAACACTGAAGTCAGTCGCAACTTCCGGTTCACGGGTACTTTTAATATTGATATTTTTCAAGGTATTGAAGTTAGAAATTCCTGAATCATGACCACTAATTCACGTACTTTGTCAATAAGATAAAAGTGGGTTTTGTTCAAAGCAGCTATTATCCACATATTCATTAAATATCGCCGGCTAAAATGTAACTATTAACTAGTACTCAGAGTAGTTTTTGAGAGGAGTATTTTGTACTTTTACTTAAGTACTGTTTTGACACCAGTACTTTTACTTGTAATTGAGTATTATTTCAGCAATGTAACAGTACTTGCACTTAAGTACAAATTTTCAGTACTCTTTCCACCACTGACTACAACAATATATGTAATATATACATCTCGGGTTTGGTGTTACTTTAATTATATACACATCTAATCTGTTTTAATACTCTCTTCAGGACATTGATGAGGATCATTGAGAAGACCAGCAAGGGAATCTTCATGTTAAAAGGCAGAGCTGAAAAAGAACCCAGTGATGTCGTAATTGTCCTTGAGGCTGTAATTGTGCTACAGGACCTTCATAACCTTGCTTTCGCAACCGTGGTGTTGTTTGGTTTGCTTTACATTCTCAATCTAAAGTACCCAAGAAAGTTGCGCTACACCTCTGAGATACTGCAGAAAGTCATCATGGAAGAAGAAGTTTTATTTATATAGTGCCTTTCCATAGATCAAGGTCACTTTACATAGTGCTAAACAAAACATTTGCACACCCATATACACAATACAAACACATAAGGCCACATATAGCCACATTATCCAAAATACATATTAAAAAGATACGTTTTTAGCTGAGTCTTGAATGTAGACAAAGATGGTATATTACGAAGTGTAAGGGGTAGTGAATTCCATAATTTCGGAGCATTAACACTAAACGGCCTACCACCTACAGTGGACAGCCGAAAACGAGGAATGGACAAAAGACCAAGCTCAGATGATCTGAGAGACCGGGCAGGAGAATAGGAGTACAGTAGGTCAGACAGATATGGAGGCGCAAGACCATTAATGCCTTAAACGTTAGAAGTAATATCTTAAAGTGAATACGTGATGCCACAGGTAGCCAGTGAAGATCATGCAGTAGAGGAGTAATGTGAGCAGAACGCCTGGTGGAGGTGAGAACTCTTGCTGCTGAGTTTTGAACATACTGTAACCTTGCAATAAGTTTTTTAGGCAGACCAAGAAATAGAGCATTGCAATAATCCAGACGTGATGTGATTAATGCATGAATTAAGATTTCAGCATCAGCTAGAGTTAGAGAAGATCGAAGACGTGCAATATTACGAAGATGGAAAAAAGAGGTTTTAACAACAGAAGAAATATGAGAGGCAAAAGATAGAGATGAGTCAAATAAGACACCAAGATTACGGACAGATGAAGCAGGCTTAACATGAACCCCGTCAATTTCAAAGGACAGGTCAATCCTTTTGACTGAGGTAGCAGAGCCAATCATCAATATTTCAGTTTTGTTATTATTTAGTTTAAGGAAATTCAAGGACATCCAATGCTTGATATCCCTGATGCATGCAGTAAGTGAGTCAGGCAGTGATGACCTATCAGAGCTGGTGGTTAGGTAAATTTGAATGTCATCAGCATAGCAATGAAATTGAAGTCCATGCATGCGTATGATGTCACCAAGTGGATATATATAAATGATAAACAGAAGTGGACCAAGAACTGAACCTTGAGGAACACCCTGTGAAACTGGAGCAGTGGTAGATTTATACCCTTGTATGGTGATATAATATTTTCTATCACTGATGTAGGAAAATGAGCCAGGAAAGAGCTGAACCAGTGATACCGATATCAGAAAGGCGAGAGATGAGTATTTTACTTTGTCAATAAGATAAAAGTGGGTTTTGTTCAAAGTAGCTATTATCCACAAATATCTTTGATATGAATGAATATTTTTTGGTAATTCATTAAATATCGCCGGCTAAAATGTAACTATTAACTAGTACTCAGAGTAGTTTTTGAGAGGAGTATTTTGTACTTTTACTTAAGTACTGTTTTGACACCAGTACTTTTACTTGTAATTGAGTATTATTTCAGCAATGTAACAGTACTTGCACTTAAGTACAAATTTTCAGTACTCTTTCCACCACTGCAAAAATGTGAACACGCATGTGAATATGTATTATGGTGTTTTTGTGAAAAATTACATACAGCACCTTTAATATAAATTGATACTACAATATTTTCATTTACAATACATTTCATTGCAATTAACACGCAATTAAGTGTTTAAAATATTACATTCGGTTTGCATTTAAGTATTTTCTTTTAAAGTATATTATTTCTGTAATAACTACTGTTTTTAAATGTATGCTAAGTGTGCTTATTTTTCACAAGGGATGTTTTGTTTTATTCTACAAGTTGCCCCTCATTGGAGGCAGCCATGTTGAGAGTCAATTTTTTCCGTCCTCCATTTTTGACAACCTCCATTCTTCTTGACACTTCTATAAGCATAATTTGCACGGTTATCAATCTTCAATAATCCACCTGACAGCCATAATAAACAACCACACTATCTGAAGACTTGTAAACAGTTTTATCTGTAATTCAACAGAGCGTCTTAATCTTCAAATTGAAAGTTTTACCATTTTAGAACTCCCAGTGAATTTAAAATATACAACGCAAGAGCATAGCTTGGGGGGAAAAATGTAAGCTCATTTATAGGGAAGAAGTCATGCTGCATTCTATCACTTAAATACATCACTGGACCGAGAAGTCACTGGGCACTTGAAATATTCCTGTGTAAATATCTCTCTATAATGCTACATTACATTGACTTTTATGCCTGCATTTTTCTTAAAATTCCCTTAAGCAAATATTTTTGGAAATACCACAGATGCAATGTCCCTACTACCTGACAGATAACACTGAAACAGGTGTCCAAAGAAATCACATCTGTCTGTAATAGCCCTAGGCTCGGTAAACAGCTAAAAAGTGTCAAGAAATACTGTATTTTCTGGATTATAAGTTATATTTCTTTTTAATCATCTGGAACATGCTGTGACTTGTATAAGGCAATTAACGTCAAGCACGTAAAACATAGAACAAAAAATCTTTTGCTAATCGACATTACAGCCCACTCATCATAACACTAAAATGCAGTCAATGAAATAGAAAAAGCTGCATAGCTCAGTTTAAACTGATTGTTGTACAGTATTGAAGAAAAACTGAAATGCAGTGGAAATGTGGAATCACTGAGTGTGATGATGGTGCTTTATTCTGATGAATTTGTGGTAAAGCACTTGGTGTTTAATAAATATTGTTTATAATGAATACTAATATGTTTATTTTATACTTCTGTTATTTGTTCTTGTTCTGTTCTGAATAGTGTTCAATAGAAGGATTTTTTGTGGAGCGAGAGGAACTAAAATGCATGTTTGTATTGTTTATAATGTTAATTTACTGGTATCTTACATTATTTCTGGATATAACTATAAAATACGACTTATATATGTTTTTTTTCCCCTAACAACACTGTGTGACATATTCAGGTGCAACATTTTTTCTGGAAAATGGTACTTCCTGCCTGTAAGTGACGCAACAAAAAATGCTCCAATCTGATTGGCTGACTTTATGTAACTTCTGAGATTAAGATCAAGAGTCAGATTTTTGATCAGTTTGAATGAAATTTGTGTTAAGAAGGATAGCCCCACCTCTAAATAACACATGAAACATAAGGTGGCTTCCTTCTGTCTGAGAAGTGGACAGTTCTTGGCCAGAATAAATTGCCACGAAAAGTCAAATGTGTGGACTTGTGAGACTAGACCGAAGTTAGCAAACATCTGAAATCACTTACAGCAAATCTAACTGTCAATATCCAGTTAGCTAGCTAAAGTTGCTAGGAACCTGAAGCATTTCCTTATTTCCCTACGGTTACCTGAGAATCGCATGGAGCCTCCTCTTGTGAAGAGGGGTGGAGCCTGGAAGGTGTAGATGACATCACTCTCTGAGATACTCGTCATGTCATCTTCATCGGAGAAAGAGCGCTGGAACCCATTTGAGTTAATCTCTGTCAAAATCACCTACAAGAGAAAGAGAAATGTTGATTTGAGAGTAAAACATCCTTGCACACCATGAAACGGATTATTCACATGAACAAGAATCTTGGGCCCTAGTAAACAAAGAAGATTTCAGGTTCTTCTCAAGCCATTTTCCAAAAGCTGTTGTCACATCACAAATCCACAGATAAGGGGATTTTAGCTCAAACGCTCAGCATGACAAACTATTAGGCTCAGCGGTAGATCTATTTCTATTGTTTTGTTTCACTCACTCACTCCATTACAATAGTTCACATCACTTTTTTGTTCTCTACCACACACACATACATGTACAAGTGTACACAGACACATGGGCTATATTATATATATATTACAAATCATATACAAAAAAATGTGGCTAATATCAAACAGAAAATGGAATGTCAATTTTAGGATACAGTATACCACTCAGTTCTGTTATGTGGCACAATCTGTAGTATTTAATGCAGTAAAAGTGAGGTTAGTATGGCAGTATGCTATTCTGAACAAGCCATGCACACACTCTTATTAACACACTCACCTCCCACCACAAGGGGGAGACACCATCTACATTAGTATATCAGTGGAAGATCCCCTGCTAATACAAGGTAATACACATTTTTACAAATTGCTAAGTAATACCTATTCTAAGCTCTGTGAAACAGGCTAAATAAAAATCTGTTGCCTGAACCCATCATATAATATTCCGTATTGAAATCTATCTGTAGTAAAGGCTAAGAAGGTAGTCAGTAATCCCTTTTCCCTTAAAGGCGTCATATGATGCAATTTACATTTTTCCTTTCTCTTTGAAGTGTTACAAGCTCTTGGTGCATAAAGAAGATCTGTAAAGTTGCAAAGACTAAAGTCTCAAATCCAAAGAGATATTCTTTATAAAAGTTAAGAGTCAACCGCGCCTACCTAAAACGGCTCGTTCTAACACGCCCCCACATGTCAACGTCATGATTTTCTTTTTAGCAACATCATATGACCCCTTTAATCTCTGAGGAAGGTTGTGCCCTGTGCTTATGTTTCTGCCCACTCATATTGTTTGGGGCGGCTTTGAAACAGCCATAGCATCCTGTAAGCCTCTCCACAGTAGGCCTATTACTGACAGAGCTGAAGAGATCAACACATTACTGTGTAAAAGATTAGTAACGGAGGTCTAAATGAAATCTAAATAAATGTTTTCTTATACAATTATTAGTAGAGTAAAAAGTTGAAAAAAAAGTAATACTTTAGTATAGGGACCAATTCTCACTATTAACTAGTTGCTTATTAGCATGCCTATTATTAACATATTGGCTGTTTATTAGTGATTATAAAGCACACATTGTGCATGACCATATTCTACATCCCTAATCCTACCTAATACCTAAACTTTACAACTTCTTTACTAACTATTAATACACAGCAAATTAAGAGTTTATTGAGGCAAAAGTCATAGTTAATGATTTGATAATGGTGATAATTGTACCATAAAATAAAGTGTGACCAATAAAACCCCATGAATGTTAGAATTTCTTGGTAGTTAGTTAGCCCCCTTCATAGAGACACAGAGAGCTGGATAAGAGAGAACCTTTAAAAAAAAGATGGTAACAGGGTTTTTACCTTGCAGTAATCGCATCTGGCCATCTATTCCTTACTAGATGCATAATATCCTCATCCATCCCCAGGTAACAAATTTTATGTGTATAATTTGAATGCATTAAATTAGTCAAGCAGATAAATTAAAACACTTGAATACACTGATAAATTATTCAGTTTCTGTATAATTGTGGTTCTCTGTTTTGACATGGGTATTTAAAATGGATTGATGGCTTCTCAAAAAGCATGAAATAAAGATTTTAGCAAACTAATCTACAAAATTTTATTATTTAAAAAATGAACCTACGCTTTATTTTTATTTTTTATTTATCCTGTATATGTACACACTAAATTACCATAGTGTATGAAATGTGCTATAACTACAACTGCCTTGTCAGACATGAAATGTAAACCTGCACACTGCATTATGGAAACAAAAATAGCATCAATTGGTTATACACTTTAATTTTGAGTGCATTGCTATAGTGCAATAAAAATAAAAAGGGTCTATTTACTTTACCAAAAATACTGTCATCTCACAATAATAATAATAATAATTAATAATAATAATTAATAATACAAAACAATGTTGAACTGGGAATAGAGATTTTGGTGTGAATGAGAGAAGAATGATCATGCTGTACAACATCAGCGGTTATTAATGTCAGACTGTAAAATATAAATTTTTGTCATGATTGACAGTATTGATAATTTAAGTCATGTTCTGGCATCCACATTGACAAATGAAACTGAAATGGTTCCAAACAATCCCAAAAAAACTCTTTCCCTAATAATAATGTTCCTCTTGGACAAGAAAATAAATAATCTGGAGTGTCTGAAGTCTGTCATCACTTGACAGAAGAGGGAATGTGTGGACTGCTCATTCTCTAGAGCAACCTAAATTAAATTTTACTGCTACAAATTAAGTTAATTATAAAGATATTTAAGTCCCTCTTCTAATATTTCAGTCACAAGCATTTTAAAGGTTGGTTCACCCCAAAAAAGAACATTTCGGTAGCATTTATTCACCCTTGTTCCAAACCCACAAGACCATCAAATATGGTAAACATAAGCTCAAATGTGCAATGTGCATGCTTAATTTGTGACAATCAATGAAATTTGCATTCTGAAGATGAACAGAAGTGAGGGGAAAAAAATGAGATTTTCATGTTTGGATGAACTAACTCTTTAATCTACTGTATTGATAAAATCATGGTAAAATCATCATTACTAAAAAAGCCATGACATATGAAATGTTGAACCCAACAAAAGCCAAACTCAATGTGCACCGGGTTTCAGAGAGTGAATATGTAAATTAATAAATGTTGTAAGGATTATAGCAGTGGCATTAAAAATGTGTATCTTGCAGCACAATAACACTTTGAGCCCTGGCTGAGTAAGTCTGGGAAGTTTCCATTAACCAACAGATGGAGTGTATTCAGAGAAGGCAGTTTAATGGAGTATGAATTTGTTCGCTATTACTATCTGTGAGACTGGAAGATGTATGCAAGAAGAATTCTTCTTTGGCAAGACTATGTAAGGTGTGCATGTGCATTACAATACAATAAAGGAGTGAGTGTGTATTGCACACAATTAAGTTCAGGAATAGGAAAATATGACAGAGAGAGGGAGAGAGAGACAAAATGAGATGACAGACATTGGGTCTTACCTGGTCTGGAGAGATCTTGCTCTCCTCTGCTACCAAGGCCCTGAGTGTTGAGATAGACCCAAAAAGAGGCACAGCCAACCCTACTCTCAGAAACCGCTGACCTTCAGTGTTGAACACCAGAATCACATTCAGGGCCCTAAACAAACGAAGACATACACATTTAGCACGTCATCGAATGCACCTGTTCAGTCATGATGTCAATTTGTAGGCCAATTTAGCTAATTCACTATGGGTTCCTAGGTGTTTTTGATTTATGAATAAAAACAGGAAAGTATTTTCAAAGTAATGGTGCCCACACTCCACAGACTCATACATTTTTACTCATAAATTGAAAACTGCCATTCTAAAAACCCATTAGAAAATTCCAGAGGGAACCCACGGCTTAGCACTTCAACACAGTTAACATTAGATAGTACATAATCTATTGCTAAGGGTGGATTGAGAGCTGCAGGGAGGACATATTTTTTGTGAGCCAAAACCCAGAAACAAGTTATCATTTTAGCAGTTTAGTTTCTGTAATCCCGAGGTCAATGTTTTGTTTTTGAATGGGTTTTTGGTTAAATGCTTGAAATAAGATTTGTAGTCGACACAAATCTTTATTCTGCAACATAAAATAATTCACCCAAAAATAAAATATTGTCAATATTTACTCACCGTCATGCTATTCCAAAACAGTATGACTTTCTTTTCTTCTGTTGAACATGTTTTCATGTGGAAGTCAATGTTTTTGGTTCTCAATGTTCTTAAAAATATCTTCTTTCGTGTTCCACGGAAGGAAGAAAGCAATACAGGTTTGGAATGACATAAAGGTGATAAAAATAATTTCTAATTTTTTTAATGGACCATCCTTTTAGTTTTAACAATGATTAAAACCACTGTAACACATCCACTTCTGTCTTATTGCTTTGCTTATTTACCAATACTGCATATGAAAGAATATGTGATAAAGTCAGTAACCAGTCAGTTTTGCCACAGGGCTACAGACTGAGTCAGTGTAGATACGTCTGTGTTTGTGTGTACAGCTTTTGAAGGTACTGTAGATTAAAACCAGCACGTCTGGACAGTAACACTGCCAAATACACGCAGCTTGTGGATGCACATTAGAATCGAGAGCTGATCTGTTTCCAACTGTCTTTGTTTGGCTGGAAATGGCCTCACACAAGCCAGTCGAACAGCAGCTGATTGCCTCAATGCAGCTGCATTTTTCACTGCAGCTGCAGCTGCGGCTCTAAAAACTTGAATGGACTTTCAGATGCTTCTCTGCTGCATTATTGAAAGCCATATGTGAAATGCTGGACCCAAAAAACGCACTCAGTTATGCAAAACCACACTCTCACTCGAGTGGACCAGTGAGAAGACAACTGAATCCTTTTAGATTTTATCTCTGGTGGCACGCAGAGGTGAGAATCATGTGACAGGGTTTATATATGTGGTCTTTCAATCAGACACAGCTTATTCTGTGTTTTCAGAGTGTATGTGGATGTGTTAAAGTGCTATACTTCTTGCAAAGACATATTTGTGTACAATTACTTTGAAAAATACTGTTTGCTGCATGCCAAATGTCTGTGCAGACATGAGCTTAATCACATATAATATTCATTAATGTCAAAGCTGAATGCACTAACAGGGTGAATCTGACAAAAAGAAATGTCCAGATCATGTTTCATCCCAAAATCAAAAGAAGGAAATAAGAAAAAATTGCATATATGAAACAGTTAGTGACTTATTAATGTGGCCAGTTTTCAGCTGACATTAACACTATGGCAGTAAAACTCAATGACTTTTATATTATTTATAAAAACTATGATTACAAGGGCAGATTGTCGATTAACAAAGATTCATTTTTGCACATCTCCTTGCAATATTATAAGCTCTAAACACTTTTACCATTTATGATTTGTAAACTGATACATTTTAAAGTTCGTATCACATAACCAGCTCCATATGTATCATTTTTCTGACATGGTAAACTTGCTCAGTAGCTCACCTGGTACAGCACTGCACTTGCGATGTGAAGCGCTCAGGCATCAGTGAAAAACAAGTCATGATAAAAGAGCTTAAAGATTTGTAGAAGCTAGAGTGGTTGCTTCAAAATTGTGTTTTTCTTCTCATGTTTACTTTTGTTAACAGTAGATTTAGGGCAGTTTTAGGTTTAATGATATAGCATTAACCGTTTAGTGCCCCGGGTAATTTCTGAACTGCCACAATATACAATAACTAACATAATGAAACAAGATAGAAGATAGAAACAACAGATTCATGTTCATCTGTATCGGATAAAACTGAAAGCATTTTAAGTGCCACTCATTGGATATTTCAGTGTTGTGAAACACACAAGAAGCAATGCAGTACCATTTTGCAGAAATGTCACCAGTGGCACGTTTTTCCAATGAGCCTGGGTTGATATTTTAAGTTTTCTAAAGCATTATTATAACTTTCTGTGAGGAACAGACCATAGTGCATTAATGAGAGATGAGAAGTAATGAGAGAAAAAGTGTGAAAGAACCATTATTTTTAATCAGATCATTGTAATACATTGGTTGATCCAGTTCACAAAACTGGATTAAATGATAGGTTTCTCAAGCTTAATCTGGTTATGTCTGGCTCAAATATTCAGTCACAACAATTTACATTTTTGAGTGAAATAATATTTTAAATTGTGAAGTATCCTATATTTGCAAAATACAATTGTAAGTATACATCTTGGCAATATCGCCTGTACAAAAATGAACAAAAAAAATCTAGTTCAATTAAAAAATATTGTGTACAGATTGTATTGCAATAATGAGAATTCAATCATGACAACTCTCTGAAGATTTTAGCATGGTGATGGATATGACAATGTTAATGTATTTGGTCTTGGCGGAATAGATCTGCTACGCTGCTGCTGAATTGCTGCTGCTGTTGGTTATTGCTGTAGTTGTAGATTATTGCTGCTGCTGCAAGCAAGTACAGGAACTTGCTACTGCCAATGCATATGGCAATACGGTGCC
>NW_015667382.1:180596-184428 GCF_001515625.1 Sinocyclocheilus rhinocerous
CAGGAATCTCAAGTGAATGCTAGCCAGCCACATAAATGCAAGGCAGTAAGCTCATTGGCTGCATATGCAGCATGAACCAATCAGCTTGTGCCAAGTCGTTTAACTCTCTGAATATCATCAGTTACGTTAACAACCCATCAGACTGTGCCATCTAGAGTTTCATGACTGAACTATATATTTAATTTATTTTACAAAAATGACAATGCTTTTTTTTAAATAAGAAAGTATTTCATGAAAGTTTTGATGAGTTTCAGCCAACAGCTCGGCAGCACTGTGCATTATATCGGTTTTTACTGACAGGTTGACAGTCTCAACAGAGAGATTTTGCTGACTGGCAGTTTTTGAGATTTAACAAAATTGAGATAATGTTCTGTTAAGGGCTGTGCACTTGGTCATTCATCACATGCAGTATTTCAGGGTGACCAAGGACACAAACAAACTTAAACACACAATAGCAAAGGTACACAGACACACATTTACTGTATATACAAACACGCATCAAAATAAATATACAGACAAACAGTCCTAATAGATTCCAAAGAAATAGAGACAGAAGACAAAGTAACATACCTGGTCTGTCGCAGTGGGATTGGAAGTGAAATACACAGGAAAGGGTCAAAAGTGTTGCTCTGTTTAAGGCAATGAGGGCACGTCAATGATGACCTGAAAAATAGAAATGACCATGAGGCATTTAATTCTACCTGGAATCTACCAATGAACTGCACTGTGTATCAGTGGCGCCTGCAGCTGTATGGCTATATGCACTGTGCATACCTGGAGCGCTTTGATTGACCTGAGAAACATTTTCCATGAAATTTTAAGCAGTTATTATTTGTGTTGACTGAAGCAGCAATGCCAATCATCCGTGATTTAATCAGTCTTTTGAGTCAGTTCTCCCTTTTCAGTGAACTGGCCGACCGAACAAGATTGCATTTGTTTGGACTGTTCTCTCACTGAATTACATAACCCTGGCCAAGGGTCTGAAATTAATGGGTGCAAATTGGACAAAAATGCCCCTGCACAATTAAGCTAAATCTAAAATAAATAAATAAATGCTCTGTATCTGTGTGTGCCCTCAAATGAAATCCTGCAGTCACCCATGTTCTGTATCAGCAATTTTTCTATTGTAAAATGTTTATACACTCCATGGCCAAAAGTTAAAAGTAAAAATATTTCATTTTTACAGTAAAAAAATTGGCTTTAATAAGGAGTTGGTCTTCCCATGGCTACTAAAACAACTAAAACGACCCAAGAGCATCTGTGAGGTCATGTACTCATGTTTGGTCATGGGGTTTGACTCTGATTTGGCATGCCAATTCATCCTGTGTTTAGTGGGTTCCAGGTCTGGTCTTTGTGTAGGCCAGTCAAGTTCTTTAACACCAGATTCAGGAAATTATTTCTTTATGAATCTCACATTGTGAGACATGTAAAACAGAAAGGGTACAGCCAAATCTATTAAAATGTGTGTCTAAGGAGACTACATGACTGTATGCTTTATTTGTGTAGCTTACATTTTCGAAAACCTTTTGTAAGATTCATATGATAACTTCAAAGAGAGTCTGATTCTCATTCTTACAATTTGACCTATGCTTTCTGTTAATATGTAAAGGTTTAGGGCTTTCTCTTCTCATCCTTCAGTATTTTTGCCACAACTGGCTTGACTAGGTTTTTAATGCAGATGCAGCATAGGCCTATACATTTAATAAATTACAAAAAGCTTCCCTATGGTTTATTGTCTTGTTTTTTATTTGCCACATCATCCTAATCCTAAAACTATTTTATATTTTTCTTAAATTCCCTGACAATTTTGCTTGTCAAGCTCCTTTTCTCCTGGTCTTGAATTAATGTAAAAAAAGAAAACCCATAAACATTCTTAAAAAAAGATAGATGCATTAAGAAGATATTAGGACTTAACTGTATTTTCACGAGTACATAATTCATTTAAATTCTTTTTATCATCACATCTACAAACACTTTTCTTTTTAAGGGAAGCTCACACTACACTTTTTGTTCCATTTCACTGCATTTTAAAGTTCAAGTCTGGTCAACTCTGACTGAATTTGTGAATTTGTGAATTTGTATCATGAGAAGACCAACCGTTTAAGTGTCTGAAGAAATTGTAGTGTCTGTGACCCTTCTAGCATTTAAATATGTCTAATATCTTAATATTAATTATATTTATCTTGTGATTTATATATATATATATATATATATATATAGGGGGACTGCTTGAGCACGTCTGTCTCCGAGCCCAATATAGAGCTTCCCTTCATGACTCAACAGCTGAACACTGGAAATGCATTTGAGTTCTGCAGGTGCAGCGTGTTCACCTGCAGAGCAGACGACAACTCGCAAACCAGGAGAGATGCGCACACACTCTCATATTCACAGAGACAGGAAGCTCTGGAATGCAAGGATTTCAATATCTTAGTGGGAACAAAAAAGCAAGTACAGTTAGAGCGATGAAAAATGAATGCGGAAGCAGAGAGGATGATGGGAATGAGAAACAAAGATAGAAGAGACATCTGTAAGTGGAATAAATGAAAAAGAAAGTGAAGGAACAGCAGACGTGGAATATGGCTGAGATTGCATCATGTTGGGGTCCAATTGTCTCTCATGAACTCGGCAGAGCTGTCATATCAACCGGTGGAGACCCCTTAAAATAGCAGCGCACACCTACCACCACACATACTAAACAGATTAGTTTTGCACCAAATACAAATAAATTATGCACTTGTTAGGGTGAAAGAGTGTATGGGGAGTGTGGAGAGTGTAGATGAATAATGAAGAGTGGTGAAAATAACAGCATGTGAACATTATATCAGCAATGACAATAATTGGCTGCTCATTAACTGTGCATAATCAGTTGACAGAAATTAAATGGGTAGAATAATTTTGTGGCTTATACTTTGCCATACAGAGCCATGGCAGAATCAACTCCATACCACTTTCACAAAAAGAATAAAAAGGGACAAAATCTTTTGCATAAAATGTTTTTGGAATTTTAGAACTATTTGATAAACTTATCAAACGTATATCATTTAATTACTGTCACGGTTGCTTGGACGAGTAGGACAGAGTTGAGGTGAGGAGCTATTGGCAAGCAGCATATATTTATTTATTACACAAAAACAAAAAAGTCTGGAACTAGTAACAAGAGAAATGCAGGGACAACACTAACCAACCTAACAAGAAGAACAGACAAAGAATTGAACCAAACAGGGGGTATAAATACACAGGACAAAGGACTAATCAATTAACCAATCACAAACCAAGGACACTGGAACTAATAGGCAGTGAAAGTGAACTCAAAGGGCCCTATCATACACCCAGCGCAATGCGCAAGGCAAGTGTTTTGCTAGTTTCAGCCCGATGCAGTTCTCATTTTCCCATCCTGCGCCGCGTTGTTTAAATAGCAAATGCATTTGCGCCCATTTGTGCGCCCATGGGCGTGCTGGTCTAAAAAAGTGTGGTTCAGGTGAGGTGTGTTCAGGTGCATTGTTGGTGCGTTGCTATTTTGTGGAACTGAAAATAGACTGCGCCATAGACCAACTCAAACCTGGTCTAAAGTCTAAAGTCAATGGTGCAAGTTTTTTTTTTGTTATTTAAAGAGCGCGTTAGTAGAAAAAGCACCTCTGGGCGGGTCCACAACGCGCGTTCACTTTGCTTATTACAAACAAACATTTTTAAATATGAAACAATAAAATGTATTATTATTACTGTGTACATAAACATAAAAATGCCTACATGTCATAATGGATAGTCATTGCATGTATCAGAATTAGGCTACCTATTTGCTCGCGCACGAGCAGCTCCGTTTCCTCTCTGGAGA
>NW_015667382.1:185413-187692 GCF_001515625.1 Sinocyclocheilus rhinocerous
CCCGGTAATGCTGTACACAAAGCAGCACTGTGCTCACAAACACTGCTTTATCAGGCAGTACAGGCATGATGAAATGGAAAAGAGGTCTAAAAAAGAGGTGTGTTCAGGCGCATTGTTGGTGCGTTGCTATTTTGAGGAACTGAAAATAGACTGCGCCATAGACCAACTCAAACCTGGTCTAAAGTCTAAAGTCAATGGTGCAAGTTTTTTTTTTGTTATTTAAAGAGCGCGTTAGTAGAAAAAGCACCTCTGGGCGGGTCCACAACGCGCGTTCACTTTGCTTATTACAAACAAACATTTTTAAATATGAAACAATAAAATGTATTATTATTACTGTGTACATAAACATAAAAATGCCTACATGTCATAATGGATAGTCATTGCATGTATCAGAATTAGGCTACCTATTTGCTCGCGCACGAGCAGCTCCGTTTCCTCTCTGGAGACGCTTTCTGTTTTTGCGCTTGCAAATTCCGCCGTGTAAATAGCAAATCCGCCATGGCACGAGTGCAAGGGAATGGGAGATGAGACTCTGATTGGTTTATTGCACGTTATGCCCAAGAAAAACCCATTATTAATTAAGAGAATAGGGACAACCCGTTTAGACCATGCGCGCTGACCGTTTTCCCGTCGTTAAACTAGCAAAGGTGGATTCGGACATGCCTTGAGTGCACCTGCGCTGTGCGCTTTAGACCATGCGCTTAGATCGTTAAAATAGGGCCCAAAGAACCAAAACTAGACAGATAACGTGAGAATTAACAAAATGTAAAAATAAAAACAACCTTGTTACAGCATATTTTAACAGGATTACAAAGAAATATAACATTCCTCAACATTGTGACACTCGAGAAGTAACATAATTTGGACCTTTTCTACAGAGAATGTGAAGCTACGTCACGCCGCATTGCATGCTGGGGTGCCGCCACCATTCTGGGAGGATCACATTCTGCAACAAATGCTGAAATTAATATGGATACCTGCTTATCTTTTGTTTTGTTTTTGCCTTGAAGTTAAATATTCACATTCTTCATTGGGTCATTTGCAGGGAAGAGAAGCTATTTTATCGCTTCACATGATAATAAAATTTTTCTCCTAAGATTTGTAGAATTTAGTTTAGAATGTTGATCTGATTACCGTGAAAACAGTGTCGCCCGCTGGATGCTTGCTGCTGCTTCAGCCATCAAATGGTAGATTATTCAAATAAAATGTTTGTTCAACAAGCTGACAGATGTCGATCCATTTAGTATGCTTTATAGGTGTGTATAGGATGTGGTATTTTAATATCACTGTCTCAGTGCATTAAGCGTTCTTTATATGAGAGGAAACTCGTTGCATTCACATTTTGGGCTTATGTGTGTATCTGCACATAGTATGCTTTACAATTTTGTCTCTATCACTATCTTGGTAACTTAAGCAACATTAAGCGTTATTTGTGTTCCGAGTTGAGTTCTGCTAATTCACAAGCCGAGTGAGAGAGTCATACTCGCAAAGGTAATGTTAATTATTAAACCAAACAAAATCAAAACTTTCAAAAACACACAACAATTTGATTATTTTATTGAGTGACAGGCAGTGGGTTTAATCGGTGACATTATTAATAGATTTACTATCTGGTGTCTTCTCGTCATCTCCGCGACATGATTCCTTTGGTGTTTTTACAAAAAAATATACTGCATTGTCCAGTTGCAGAATGATGATCGGAGTTACTTTTGATCACTATCTTGGTACCTTAAGCAACATTAAGCGTTATTTGTGTTCCGAGTTGAGTTCTGCTAATTCACAAGCTGAGTGAGAGAGTCATACTCGCAAAGGTAATGTTAATTATTAAACCAAACAAAATCAAAACTTTCAAAAACACACAACAATTTGATTATTTTATTGAGTGACAGGCAGTGGGTTTAATCGGTGACATTATTAATAGATTTACTATCTGGTGTCTTCTCATCATCTCCGCGACATGATTCCTTTGGTGTTTTTACAAAAAAATATACTGCATTGTCCAGTTGCAGAATGATGATCGGAGTTACTTTTGCAATTCTCAATGCAGCATTAACGACATACAATGGTGAAATTTTTCACAATCACGACAGAAAATCAAAATACTGCGCTACACTTAATAGCGGAAAGGCTGCGCGATCCTCCCAGGATGGTGGATAAACAAAGTAGTTTCCCAGAACTTAACGCGGCGTGACATCAGTTTTACATTCTCTATAGCATGGTGGGAATACAAACAAATAATATCATTTTCTAAACTTTTGTTGTGTAGACTTTCTTTATTA
>NW_015667382.1:187835-202600 GCF_001515625.1 Sinocyclocheilus rhinocerous
TTCAGACCCTATTTGCACCCTATACGGAGCTTCTTTTCCCATGCCATGCTTGTGTCGTTAAGCTGTGGTAAATCACAGTGCCACTTAAAAGGACGTCCACTGAGAAAACTGTCTTTCAACTAGTCTGGTCAAAATGTCAGAAGAGCGTGATTGGTTTGTTGGGCTAAGGTGGAGTCAATCCACCATATCCCTGTTTTACCCTTCCCTCAAATTTCGTCAAATTGTTCTGTAATGTTACGCCAGTGAATGTTATTCTCATCAAAGAAAAAACAATAATTTTACAAAAGAAAGTCAAACCACTTTGCTCTATGACAGAGCTTTGATCTAATACAATGAGGTTCTTTTATTTCTCCTTTTACTCATTTGTACATTGTAAACCCTGACAGTTAACTTCAATTCAGATAATATATAATGCATTGGTACAATACTTTCTCTTTTTTAGATCCCCCTGTGAGGTCCTGTATTCGTACTGTACGCTTTATAATTGTAGAAAATGGCACAGAAAAGGTGAATTGAGCTACTTTGGAGCAAATGATCCAGCCTAAATGTGGTCTATAGACTTACATTTTGTTTTATCAGTAGCTGAAAGCATAATCATTTCAGGCGAAGTAATAAACAAACACAAGGGGCAGAACATGTATGAAATTTAAACAACAAGCATTCTGAGTCTTTCTGTGGTGTTCATTCAGTCTGGGCCTGCTAATGACCCCCAATAGTACTGAACTCTCTTTGATCCAAGAATGGAGCTGAAAATCATGGTAAACTAGCAAATTATGTCACCCTCATGCCATTCCAAACCTGTATGTGGTTTTATTTTATTTTTTTACATGTGACACAAAAAGGATTTTTCAATAATTTTGACAGATCTTTTCCATTCAAATAGCTGTCAAACTCCAAAAATAAACAAATAAATAAATGAATGAATAAAAATAAAAGGTACAATAAAAGCACCATAGATATGTATACCAACTCTTGCACTATATTCCAAGGCTTCTGGAAAGGCAGGGGAATATACTTTTAAAAGCAAGTACTTCTGTTCTTTTACTTTCACTTGTAATAGAGAAATACTTGACGAGCAGTATCTGTACTTTCACTCAAGTAATAGAGTTGTGTACTTTGTCCACATCTGCTTGATCCAAGAATGGAGCTGAAAATCATGGTAAACTAGCAAATGATGTCACCCTCATGCCATTCCAAACCTATCTGTACTTTCACTCAAGTAATAGAGTTGTGTACTTTGTCCACATCTGCAATTCTGTTCCTATTAACAGTTCTACCTCTTACTTAAAACAATGTTTTTTTCTTTTACAGAACACTAAATTATCTTCTCCAGTGAGCTGTTAACTAAATTACTACTACAATCAGATCAACGAGTCAATGAGTTCGAGAATCAAACGAGTCTGATTCATATTATTCAAACCATAATAATTATTCAGTTATCTAAACTGGATGAGACCGTGAAATGATCCAACTCAAAACAATGACAAATGACTTAAAAATGAGCTGTCTCAGAAGCTACGTCATATGTATAAACAAGACTTGTTATACTTTAATTTTCTCATTATCTATTTTACTTGGGTGGGAAAAATTGCAAGTGCATCCATTAATGTTTATGTTACATAAACATTCAGTAGCCTTCATGCTGTAATCTGTAGTGAAGGGACCTTGGCAGCTCACAACTCAGCACCCAACTTTTTCAACAACACAGCAGATTGAACAGGTTTTTCCCAAACAAAACAGGCTACAACTTAAGTCCAGGCCAACATAGTTATTTTCTAAAAAAAAAAAAAAAGAGTTCTACTTGGTTTACCCATTTTTATCACAATCCAGAGACAGCAAACTGAGACCAGCCTAAGGAAACACAGAAGTCTGTTCTGAGTAGGGCTGGGTGATATAGCTAAAAAAATGTATCAACGATATAATGTTTCATATCGTTCGGTATCGATAATTAATGACATTTTTTTTATAACCTTTTTTAAAACAAAGAGCAACAGAAAAAAAAGTTTAAATTTAACCACTGTATTTTTAAATTAACCCAATTTATTGAGACAAACAACAAATATTTCGCAGAACCTTTGCACGCATGAAGCTCATGAAGCTGTGAAAATTTCTGAATAAACTATTGGATCAGAGTTTTGAATTTGCTGAATTTCCATTAATCAATTCATTAAAAATTAACAGTTTAAACTGATTCAAGCAAACTAATCAGCCTCAATGACTCTTAACATTATTTTTGATATACTAAGGTTTAAACACTATTAAAACTTCTCCATTTTAAAACTCACACTCAAAGTGGAATTGAAGCTAATAATTATCTAATGATGCGAGCTTTATGAAACTTAATTCAACACAGTAAATTCACAGCAATATTCATAACATGTCAATTGTAAATCGCAAGCAAAATCATCGCAAATACTGTATAAAATGAATATTCAACATATTGCTCAGCTCTACTACAGCTCCAACATGGCAAACGAATGCTCTATTACTGCAGCAGAAACCAATATTAACTAGAAAACTGCAACTACAGTAGTCCAAAATGTCTGCACTGTAAAGCCATCTTTATAATCAAAGTCCTTGAGGAAACTTAAATGCTTTCCGTCTCTTTATTAAACACCTATGGAGAACAAGAAATGCTTACAGCTGCAACCTGATTCTGAATCCAGACTTTAATGACCACATCATGAACGCTGTTGAAGTGTTTTGTCTTCCTACATTTCATATCTTATCAGCGATAAACCACCACAGGCAATGTCAGATTGACAGACAGATTGACTTTAATTATAAACAAATACTGAAAGCAGAGATATCACAGCCTAATGTGTAGATATAAATAAACACGCAATCTGTGCAATCTGAAATATTAGTCATTCGGTGTTCAAAGCTAGAGCAACCAAGACAGCTAATGGGATTACAAATTGAAGCTGTGAAATCAAGAACTCACTGAGAAGCAGAACCTTTTCTCTCAATTGAAGAAAATTGCTGAGTCCATCTCTACCTGCCTTTCTACTGGTGAGGATTTCTGGAAGTCTAAATGTGAGTGGGCATGAAGCTAGGAAAATTGGGATATTTATAAAGAGCTTTGATTCTTTAGAATGTTTAGCACTGAAGAAAAAACTAATTAAACCTACTCACTTTTGCTCACTTGAAAACTTAATATTCAGCATTTGCATATTGCTCACATCTGCAAAAGCAGAAATGCTGTTGGTGAGACGGTTTTTGTCACACCAAAAATAGGTGAATATAATGCTTGCATAATATTCTCTATAGTAGAGCGTATGATTTCATTGTGGATTACTTGATCATTTTCACTCGGCAGAAAGTTCCGGCGCAGATGTTTCAACAGCCCTGCAGCCTGAGAGAGACAGTGAATAGCATGAAGCCTGCTGTTTTCTAGAGAGCTCACACAGCGTGTGCCGGATGAGCCCATTTGTATGAGAGGAGACAAACTCTCAGCCAAACTGTGGTACAGAAGATAACTAGTCATTTTCCTCATTGATGGATGTCCGAATAATCGGTGCACATGATTATTTAAGGAATCTGGAAGAATTACAGGCTAAAAATATTACCTATTAGTATGCGTCTAATTCATTGAACTTAAAATTGAAATTTGTGTGACCTAATGCAATTAATTAAACTGCAACTGACTGCAAGTTAATGAAATAGTTTGCATGAGCTGTGTTGATCAAAGTGAAGGGATCTACAACAAACACTCAAGAGTGTTTTTTGCATTTTCTCGGTTTTCGCTAGGAAAAAAAAAATCACATATGAGAAAACTGCCACCCTCATTGGTCTTTAAAAGGCATTTTTAAAGGAACATACTTTGATTGTTTGTTGTAATCTTGTTGGCAGAAGTATTATTGAATGGAAAGCGTCAAAGGCGTTCTTGGAGGGTATTTGTTTTAGGTGAGTTTACACTAAAGATTTACAACATGATAAAGCTTAAACTTGTAAAGAATGTTGTCTAACATGTTTCTATGACGGGTGTGCAACAGCTTGAAGCCACTTTTTCACCATCTCTGATCAACAGACCATTCATTACCAATGGAGAATTGTATGGGAGCTGCATGGAGCTCCGATATGTATATGCAGAATTTTCATATTTAATCAAAACTAGTAGTGTGAGATAAGAACTATCAATATTTTCCACCAAATGTTATTCTTGAAACATTTCTTTGGGTGGTTATGATTAATTACCACAAAACTATTAACATCAATCATAAATAGAAATGTTTCTTGAGCACCAAATCAGATAATGACTGATAATTCAGTTTTTCCACCACAGGAATGAATTGCAGTTCAAAAATATATTACAACAGAAAACAGTTATTTTACTTTATGTTTTTTTTACTTTCTTTTTTGTATAATGGTCTTGCCATATGTATAACTGCATGCAGGTTGTTACATGTTACAGTAGGTTAAGACAACACAACATACTGTATAGGTGTTATGCAATTCCATTACCATATCAAATACCACTGACATTGGTATTTACCAGTGGTAAATACCACTGACACAGTACACAGTAATCAAAGACTCCTAATCCCACACAAGTGTCCCAGTAGAATGCAAAGCTCAAGTAGACAGATAAAGGGCGGACTTGATCTTAAATCAAAGACTAAGGGGTGGCTGCTGACCTGTACTGAGCTTGGAAGTGCTCTTGTACGAAACTGTGTCGAGTTCCAGGCTGCTGTGAGTTTGCTGGGCCAGGGCATGAACTCTCCTCCAATCCCACAGGACCCTGAGAGGTGCAAGCAGAAGGAATAAATGGAAAAATATATTTAGCAGTTTTTCACAGTGGATTTGGGATGTATAACTACAGTTTACATACGGAAAGTACAGATTATACATTGAAAGCACTGAGACTGAATGCAGAAAAATGTTTTAATGCAACCAGATTTATTTAGAAAAATACAGGCTGTGAATTACTATCTAACTGAGACAGATATAGCTACTGTCAAAACACTTATTTTCCATTCACAGAAATATGATCACTGCACTATGGAGATATTGACACAAAACACATTGACATTCATAAAATTCCTTTGAATTATAGTTGAGTTTGGAGTTTTTTTTCTGTTGGGTGTTCTTGGCCTAGATTTATTTGGACTTAGTATCTTTTCAGTTTCTCCTCTTATGTGTAAATTTCAGCCCTAAGTTATGCTGTTCATGTTTTTATCACTTTTGACTGCCTCTCAAGACACCTTGTCCAAGGAATAACACCAGTAAACACAGAGAAAGAAAACGAGAACTTAAAAAAAAGAAAGCATGCAAAGCAGTATTCCTGATTCAATTATTAGAATTACACTGAACAAAATTATAAACGCAACACTTTTGTTTTTGCCCCCATTTTTCATGAGCATGGATAAGTTCCTGAAAGGAGAGCGAAACTGGCTGAAAGCTCAGGTGTCATGAAAATTTAAAAAGGACGTTTTATGACATCATCCTGTTGTCACAAGCCGGGCTAGAACTCGGGTGTCTGGTGTGGTGGTTGAGAGATCTACCACTGAGCCACAGGAGTGGTAATGCTGGACCCAAACGACACACTTAAGGCAGTATCCCACGAAATGTAGATTTTTTTTTTTTTTAAAAAGTATTTGCAAGAAAAATACAACAAAAGTTCTTCTCGAACTGAGGTCTTAACTACAGCAAAAACAATGGAAAAACCACATGAGAAAATAAAAACTCCATGAGGGGAGAAAACAAAACCAGAGAACAATTACAACCAAAGAAAGGAACTCAGGATAACTTACTTGGGGCAGCTAGGGAGGCTTTAGCGAGACCAGGCAGGAAATAACACATCTTACTTTTTCTGTTTTGCCTGTTTTCCAAGTTGTTGTAAGATGATTTACAAGGAAATAACAATTTAATTGTTTGTGGCCTCAGACCTCTGACTAGTTGAAATAATATGCAAAAAAATACCACCAAATGGTTTCAAGATCTCACGGAAGCTGGAGAATACAAACCACCCGTTGGTACATTTCAGCATATAATCTCAATGCTATGTACTCATTCAGCCATTTCCCTCGAATCATCACATCACAATAAATTATTTAAAAAAGGACTTACATTTATTTCCAGTACAGATGCACATTTTTCCAAGAATAAATTAAACAATTCTAAATGAGTCCCACTCATTCAACTCAATGCAATAACAACGTAATTCCGATTAAAAATATAAAAATTCTGATTAGAATAAAGCCATGAACCTAAGTTCCAGTTCCAGAAATATAAGTGTCAAGGGTCTGATGATTTTCCCAGCACATTGAGAAAAGTCTTTACATGGAGAGAGATAATGCACATCTAGCACAACACAGACAGAATGGCAAAGCTAACTGAATTAAAAGCACCATCATTTAGAAAAGCTGGAGAGAAAAAAAAAAAGCTGTGCCTGGCCAAAAGTACTATTCAGATAGTCGTGTGCTGATTATTTCATGTACTAATTCAGATTTTATGGAAGATCATATATGAAAACATTATAATGTTAGTCATACAGTTAAGGAATTCATTAAGATGGGAATCATATCTGATGCTACAGGGGCTATGCTGAGCATTCCATGATCAAACTTATTGAATTTTCTTTTTTATATTGGATGAGATACAAGCAATACTTAAAAAACTAAAAATGTAACTAAGAAACTTGGCAAAGGTCTAAATCCACAATAAAGGCACATCAGGAAGGAGGCACAAAAGAAATCTAAGGCATTCAACGAAGGTTCAAAAATAAATGAGAAGAAGCTTTGTTAAAAAATAATATACTGCATTCACATGCATTCTTCTTCTGATGAGATTAGAAATATCAGCTGATAATTTGCTTCATAATTTTTACATTATGTGGGGATAAACACAGACATGTTCGATTCGGATGAGATTAAAATCATGTCAAATACATCTTTCTAACATGAATTTTCCTAACCTCCTCAGGAATTAGTCCTCCAAACAGGTCTAAGACACTCAGGGAATTATGGGGAGCAGTCAGAGAAAATGAAATTTTAGTCTGTGCGGTGGGAGGAGAAAAATGAAACAGTCAGTCACTATAATAAAAGTAATCTGATTCTTGAATGCAAATCCTGAAACTGCAGAATTAAACCTGTCCTTACATAAAATCTTACCACAGCAGAAGAGAAGGAGATGGATTCATACCTTAACGCACAAAAGAAACTAATACCTTTTGGGAACCAAGAGGCAGAAAGAGTGCTGTCAAGATTTGGTGCTAACAATGCCATATTCAAACTGAGACCAAGGCACATAACAACCCTTTCCCAGTGCTGCTATAAATCAGGAGTGAAACAGGGAACATTGTTTGTGAGAAGAACTGAATACAGTAAGAAAGAAAGAGAGACAGAGAGAGAGATGGAGCATAACTCTTAATCTGGCTTTGGTCTCTTTCCATATTCATATCAGATGAATTGTCAAGCTTTCAATGCACACTTGAAGAAGCACCTTCTCAAAAGTGGGTCAAAAGCCACTTAGCTGGACTTTAGAACAAAGAATAGATGCCTCCGTGAACAAGACTGGGCAACATTTCTCTCTCTCTCTTAAAACGTTTTTACCAAATGCAGAAATATGCTTGATATAGCCTGATAATGTTGCTTTAGGTGCAGATAGTGAGGGTCTAAAATAGCACTGACTTGCTAGTAGCAAAACACACATAATGTGTAGCACAAAACTTTTATTTCTAAGGAGTGCAGTGCACAGGCAGAAATATAACAGGAGTCCACTGATGATGTCTGGAGAACATTGTTACAACAGTACAATGACATTATCTAATTATCTTTCTCTGGCAGCAAACGCTGCAAAATTCTTTAAAGGGGTCATATGATGCGATTTCTATTTTTCCTTTTATTTAGTGTGTTGTGTAGTTATTTGTGCATGTATGAGATCTGCAGAGTTACAAAGCTCAAAGTCTCCCACAAAAGGACTTATTCTATCTAAAAGAGAAGGCTGATCCAGACCGGGCTAAAACGCCTCGTTCAAACACGCCCCCACATCTCTACGTCACGATGTGGAAATATTTGCGTAATGCCGCCCAAATCTTCATGCAAAGAAAGAAGGCATGGTTTCAGGAACCGCAGTGTTGATGCAGCCATGTCAGGGAGACGGTGTGTGTTTCAGTGCGAAAGCAAAAGCACTTTATTTGGCCTTCCGGAAGTAGATGCAATTAGGAATCATTGGTTAAGATTTATTTACAACAGAACAGCACAACCCAGATGTTCGAATTTGTGCAACGCATTTTATGGATGACAGTTTTGTGAACCTAGTAGAGTAGCCTCCAAGGCTGGCTGTGCAAAGGCTATTTAAAAATGTGTCAATTCCGACTTTGCTATGACAATCTGGCGCTTATTCTGAATCAGATACTTTAAGTATGTTTTCTTAATAGTTTAAGTATTTGCTATTGACTGTTCAAATGCAGAGTTTTGCGCTGTGTAGAGTGGCCAATCAGAGCGGACTGCGCTTGTCAAAGGAGGGGGCTTTGTAGAAAACGAAGCGTTTGAGAGAGGCGGGGCATAGAGGAACTACAATAATGTACAGTATTTGAAAAATAATGTGTTTTTTGAACATTAAAGCATGTCAACATATTCTGTTACACCAAATACACAAAATAATGATCTTTAAAATAGCATCAAATGACCCCTTTAAAATCAGAACGGTTAAAGACATTTGTTCACTCACCGAATATATAATTGAAAGTAATAATTAAATTTTGACAAATTTCAGGACAGAACACAGACATCTGCAGAGATATATAATATAAATATGCAGCTCATGTCAATGTACCTATCTGTTTGTCTCTTCACAGAACTGTTTGTCTCTTCACAGAACTGTTTGTCTCTTCACAGAACTTGGGATGAGGTTTGAATAAGTTATTGCCTTTAAAGAGATACGAGGTCAAACAGATACCAATCACCAGCATCAGCAAAACAATAGAAACCGCTAAACCACACAGATACTCATGGGTATTAGATATCAGAATGTTTCATTCAGCAGACAAACTCCAGCCCAAGGACTCGCCCTTGCAGAGGATCTGCTGCTGTTAACAATGACTGTCCTCTGAATTATTTACTGCAGAGTCACTGAGGATGCACATAAAACATCAGTGTCTATTGAACATCACTGTCTTTTGTGAACCATTTCTGATTGAGGTAAGATTCGTTAAGTACAAGTCTCTCAAAGACAGCTGTTGTCACTTTCTTTAATGGTATGGATATCAAGGATTCTGGTATGCAGTAAGTAAATGTTGCTTGGTAAGAAAATACATAAATGTAAGTGGGTGAAGAGCTGTGAAATGGGGAATGAGATGTAAGGAAGTAGAGATTGAACTGCGGTTGACAGAGGTTGACAAATCTCCGCTACTTGCCTTATATCTCTCTTCCTCTATATTCTCCCTGTAGTAAGAAAACAGCTGAAACATTTTCACAACAAATGAATCAGAAACATGTCAAGTATTTTACCTCTTATCAGAGACGTGTCTGTATGAATAATTTATAAATATGCACAATCCTTTACAAGAGTTGATCAAAGTTTTTCCTTATTGGTCAACAATTCAGAGCTGTGTGTACAGCATATGAATACCAAAGGGGCTTTGAGGATTATAAAACTGATTTTAAAACTTCATCCTTTGTTAGTGCTATGGGTCACCATGGGCTTTCTCCATCCCTCTTTTTCTGTCTCTCACAAAAAGAACAAAGGCTGACTAGACATCAGGCAGAAGTGTTTGGCAAAGAACCTTGTCCCGAACACAGCTGCCAGACATACGAGTACAGCTCCATCTTTCATCCAAATGCTTGTTGTTCCAGTGAAATCACAAAATATAATGCAAGTAAGCCACCGTTACTAATACACAGTGGCATCAAGGTGTACACTTAAATTACACATACAAATGCATGAATTGCAAAACAAATATCAATCCGAGTGCAATTTATTTTTAAGAAATGTAGCAGAAATATTTCACAAGAATAGAAAACATGCCAAGTTTCAAAACCTGAAAAGTCTTCCACCATTTTGGAGAGTACCCCAGAACGTAATCAGCATTGTTTACGTTCAGTAGAATGTTCACTCTCCAAAAATAGCGGAAGACGGTAACTCGAAGAAGAATTGTTGAATAAATTATGTTATTATTGTTTTGTTTGCGCACAAAAAGTATTCTCGTAGCTTTGTAAAATTACGGTTGAACCCCTGATGTCACATGGACTATTTTACCGATGTCCTTACTATGTTTCTGTGCCTTGATCGTGGTAATATCCTTGCTGTCTATGGAGGGTCAGAGAGCTCTCAGATTCCATCAAAAATATCTTAATTTGTGTTCCGAAGATGAATGAAGGTCTTACGTTTTTTTTCTTTCAGAATTTTCATTTTGGGGTGAACTAACCCTTTAACAGTGAGAATTGGTCCCTATACTAAAGTGTTACCGTAGTATTATAGCCATCTTGAATTCTCAACTTGGGATTGAGCTTGAGTTCCCGAGAAGTAACTCCAACTTGGGTGAGCATTCCATTTGAAAAACCCAACATGGTGCTCTGACTTTTCTACCTCGGATGAAAAAATCGAATGCAGCATAAATACAAAAAGACTAGATAATCAACAGGAACTGAAACAGGTACTAATCAGAAACCATAGCAACTAATAAGCAAAGGGAACATAGGCAAACAGACAAAAGGATAACAAGACACAATATCTATGTTTCCATTCACCTATTTTTATGCACATTTTGGGATATCTCATTAAAAAAAATGCCGGATGGAAATGCCAAGATGCACATAAATTCTAAAAATGCGCATAAAAAACGTATGTGCTCAACTAAGTCGTAAGAAAACATACGCATAAACTACGATGGAAACACTTTTACTGAATAAATTCCTTGATGCGCATCAAAAAAGACATGTGACTTTGCGATGGGACAGCATAACTGGACCAACCAACAGACCGATCTCATTTCACAGCATCTGAAATGCTAGTTTTGTCATTCTAAAATGCTTGAGCAAAATCTCGTCAAAGTGCTTCGTTATAAGTAACTCTCTAAACTGCGTTCCCAAACAGCAGGCTCCAAAAATAAGATAGCATGACCACGCTTCATCTGCGTGCTCTGAAGCTCGTAATTTATTGTATCCAGAAAGTAAATACAGTGCCTTCTCCTACTACAGCAAATTAAATTTTTCTTTGTGATATTTAGCGCAAGTTAATCAGGAAGTGACGATTTTGTTCACTTCAACTCACTGGAAAGAAACGGTGCTTTATTCGCAAATGTTTTATGCGATATTCCAATTTTGTGCATAAATATAATTTGTAACTTTGGATGTTAACATAGCTAATGACAGAAACAGAACTATACAGAGCGTAACTACCATACTTACTATCAATATTCAGCAAATTAGGAGTTTATTGAGGGAAAATTCTTAGTTAATATGTTAATATAAATTAATATGTGTTGCCTAATCTAAAATGTTACCTGAAATTTATATATTTTTCAGTGTCTTATGCATCCAAAATTGGGCCTGAAAAAAATTGAACTTTTGGGACCATGTACAACTAAATTCATTTAAGTCAGTAAATTACTGTCAGTCGAGCAGGATTTAAATATTCCTCTGAGCCAAGTCTGCTTCTGATCAGACAGCAAGAAATCCTAGAATGGCCTCTGTTGTTTGTCCACTTCCATCAACAGTCCAGCAAGGGCAGTTAATTGGTGTCCTTCAGAGCTTTTTCTCTGTGACTGATCAGAGGCATTTAATGATTGTACAGAGATTTCAGCTCAACTCTGTAGTTGTGCTCTTTCTTTACCAGAAACCCCTCCAAGAACTTTTTATTCTTCCATCAGTTAGGCAGCACCAACAGTCATGTGAAAAGAAAAGGTGGGAGGTCAGCGGGAATGGAGGAACAGACAGAGAGGCATGTAAAGAGGGATGAAATGCTAGACTTGCAGGAAAGGGGCTGACTCACAGCTATTCTTTCAGACACACATAGCAGCTGCTAATTCAGGCTATTCAGCCGGGGCTTACGGTATCACAGCAAACACTGGCACTCACAGGAGAGGAAAACCCCTGACAGGCATTTCACTCTAACAACCCTCTATCTCTGCATTTGTTTATCCGTATGTCACTTTATCCAGCTCTCCATTTTTCTGTTTCTGCATTTCAATTAGACATTCACATACCCTGTCTCTCACAGAGTCGTCTCACTCTCTGCACTCACTCTAAGGGCTCCTCAGAGGCTCTGTTCTGCTGGGTTTTTAGTGATTTCTCATTCATTGAGAGAGGTCACACACCTCTTTTCATCCAGAAGCACAGCTGCTGGAGAATGTTCCGGGACTTTTATTACATTACCTGGCTTGCATGTCTTGAGTCAAAGAGCAGAGTAGAGCAGGATCTTCTTGCCTTTACTCACTCTGCCTACGAATGAGTAATAAAAATTCCCAGGAACAACCATTTACTCTGTTCCTATTACCCATAGCACTCAGTTATCTTATATTGAGTTATCCTTATGGACTGCACACAAAACAAACATACAATGCAACCACTGTAGTATTATTCGCAAACAAATTACTTACATGAGTCAGGTCTTTTTATTAAAACAAAAACATACAGTGTGGCCCATGCAGACTGATTCCAAAAACAAATGACTGTTATGAGCAGGTTCTTTTAATGGATAGTTAAAAAAAGATTGTTTACTGGTTTGAATCAGTCTGAAATACTGCCCTTTATAACTTTTAATTGTAGAACACTGCTTTGATATTTAAGCAAACCATCATAACCGAAATGTAATTCAACTGAAACAGAATCAAATTGAGAGATTGAGAACCTGAATCAAATTGGAAAATCTGTATCAATACCCGGCTTTACCATCACTGCTCAACCTTTCTCACTTCTGGTGTTCCAGTGAATAAAAATTAGGAGGAAGCATAATTGTGAAAAATTCTGCAGTAGTTGAACTTGATCCCAAATAACTTTTACAGGGTATTAAACGTTGCTCACAGTTCTGTAAAATATCAGTTTACATACCAAAGCCATCTAAGGAAGATTGCACAGCAGGCTTGGTCTACTAGAGACTTGCTGGCTAAATCCAGCCTGTGAATAATTTTATGGCCCTCAAATTGATTTAGATGGCATAGCTGCAGTGTTTTCAGTGAGTTCAGAGCATTTTAAAAAGCACTCAGTGGTCATCAATTTGTGGACTACGGTCCATATTCAAAGCTTTTCTGGCCATAATTCATCTATTTGATGTCTTATCCAATCATATATATTCATGCTATGGTCAAACCTGTAGACATAAGATAAGATGAGATGTTGATGCTATGACTGTACTGCATGCATCAACTGTACATTTCCCATCTATCACCACCCTCTGCCACTTATTACATTAAATATGTAGAAAAAAAGCACAGTTGGAGTATCAAAACATGTTGGAGAGCACTGTTAGAATGGGACCATATTGTTAATGCAATCAGTATTATTCAGTAACTATGCAACATTATCTAAAGTAAATAATAATTCTTACATAAGGTTAAAGATAATATTTTATTAATAGTACTGCATTGAGAATTACATACTTGAAATAATCACAAATGGTGGTTAAAACCAGGATGCATAATGTAATTTGACCTGAGTGAAAGAGGTTTAAAATAATGGCAAAGCTTTAGTAAAGCAACATGGAGTTTGTGGTCTGGCCAGATGGACTAATGGCCTAAAGTAAAGAAGAAAAAAGAAAAAAATAATATAGCTCCAGAAGGGCATAAGCATCAGTAACAATCCTCTTTTATCCTGTCCTTGACATCCATGACAGTGAGCAAAGGCATGCAACTCATCATTGTCATCAGTGTGGTAAGGACTGGAAAATGACCCTTTTGGTATGGGGGTTGGAACAAAGAAATGTAAATAATTTTGAACCCTAAAGATATAGATTCTATGCATATATACACTGCAAAAGTTTGGGGTTGGTAAGATTATTTAAACCTTTCAGAAAGAAGACACTTATGTTCAACAAGGCTGCATTTATTTGATTGAAAATACAGTAAAAAAAAAAAAAAAAACTGTAATACTGTGAAATCTTTTTACAAATTAAATAACTGTTTTTTATTTTAAAATATTTTAAAATGTAATATATTCCTGAGATGGCAAAGCTGAATTTTCAGCTTCACTGTCACATGATCCTTCAGAAATCACTCTAATATGCTGATTTGTTGCTCAAGTAACATTTTTAATAATAATAATAATATCCCAGTTGATAATATAATATAATATCCCAGTTGAATATAAATAGATGAATAGAAATCTCTTTGATGAACTGAAAGTTCAAAAGATCAGACATTACTGTCCATTTCTTGTCACCTTTGATCAATCTAATGCATCCTTGCTGAATTAAAAATCTTACTGGCACTGAACTGTTAAATGGTAGTATATATACAGTGGTGGCCAAAATTCTTAGAACACTTGGCATATTTAAGAGGTTTCAGTTGTTTTTGTTTAACTGGCCGGTACAATACCCGTAAAACGAACTATTGCCGGAACAACCTGCGACGGAAGGAATCTGCTGGAACATTGAAAATGATGGACTGGCCCCCTCAAAGTCCGGACCTCAACCCCATCTAGCAAATTTGGGGCGAGTTGGAAAATAAACTGGACAGATCTATTGTACATTCAAAGGAATGCCTTTGGCTTAAGTTGCAGAAGGCATGGGATCACATTAGTGTTGAAGTTTTCAGGAAATATATTGACACTATGCCAGAGAGATCGGAGCCTCCACCTGCACACACACACACACACACACACACACTC